>NW_011358799.1:266799-296272 GCF_000735185.1 Notothenia coriiceps | reverse complement strand
GCCCAGAGCAGAAGAATCATCAACTGAACTTAAAATATAACTTCAGCTCTCCCAGTTTTGAGAATGCATGCTGGGAGAAAACGTAGTTAAACGGTAAGTCCTGCAACAACGATTGTTTATGTATGAATAATCTCCCCAGCATGTTTACATGGTTAACATCTGTAAAATGGCAGTGGAAAATGTCCATCTCAGTTTTCAAAGTCCAGTTATTGCTTAAATCTTTTTTGTCAGTCTGAAAAAAAAAATGTAATAAATGACTTAAAACAGCTCATCTGTCTGAATAAAGGGCTAACGATCTCAAAAATGAATCGATTAATCAAATTTAGTGGTTGCATCCTCAAATGTGCCAGCATGATTTGAAGAGCACAGTCATTTGTTAACACGTTGTACTTCCACATTAAGTACGTGGCATGTTTAAATGCACATGCTATTGTGAAATAGTCTGTAATCATCCTCATTAAGTGCTGGACTTTTTAGGAACTGTATTTCTGTCCTTCGTTGTGATTGCTCTCTGGTTTCTCACCACAGTTTTGCATTAGTTACGTTTGAGGATACGGCGTCTTGTTCTTCCCTTCATATGTTGTGGTGGTGATGGCCGCCCTGCCTCTCTCTGTGTGGTCTCACTGCTCCTTCTTCTCAGACCTATTTTTAGCCGACAGCAGGGAAGCTCTGTGTTGTGCTTCAGATGTCCTTTTCTGGTTTCTGGGCTTTTTTAGATGGCATCCCCAGAAGCTCAAAGGGAGCATCCACTACCCACATCACAGTGAGGAAGACGAGCTCATATACCACACCCTCAGTTTCAGGAGTGTGTGACAGGACATGTACTAGGGCTGAACGATTCATCGATTTTAAATCGAAATCGCGATTTTAAATGATGCAATTATCAAACCGCAAAGCCTGTGAACATTTGTTGTTCTTCTTGTGTGTCAGTCATCCACACCAATCAGAAGTGCTGTGCTCCACATGTACCAGTCATTGTTAAACGATCAGAAGTGCTGTGCTCCACATGTACCAGTCATTGTTAAACGATCAGAAGTGGCCCATGATAGAAGGTGATAGACAGATTGATCCAATCACCTGCCAAGTATTTTTGAAATAGTTTTCCAAATGGCTTCCCTAGATGGTTTGGTGAAACAAACCATCTGAGTCAGGTTAGCAATGCTCCATCACATGTTTCTATTACAGGGTGAATCTTAAACTGAAGCTTGACTTTAAAGCAACCCAGCGAGGTTTCATGTACGTTTAGTTCTTTCACTCGTAGGTCAGGCTGCGGGGGTGCTAGAGACGGGAGCACGTTACCGGAGATATGGCCGCATTTTTACAATAAGCTTCCGTTGAGTCGCTTAAAAACAAATATCGCAAATCGAATCGCAATATCTGTCAGAAAAATCACAATGAGATTATTTCCCCAATGTTGCTAACAGTAGGTGTGTGTGAGTGACAGAGTAAACAATTGTAATAAAAGTGGTGCTCTGTTCCTATTGCTTTGGTTTGTAAAAGGGGAAAATCTGCCAGGAAGCAGCAAACCACGTGGAATAATTGTCCAACTGCGTGTTAAAGGCACTTCATCATCCACTCCTCCACTGGGGCCTGAAAATGAGGTCTATCATTTGATCAAATTGCATATGGACTAAAAAATATCAAATTCAAGTAAGTGCACTATTTGGCGAAGGCAATATGTAAAAATGTCCTTCAGACTACCGTAATGAAATCTTTTTTTCAGTAACAGATAAAACAACAATTGATCATTTAATATATTCTCCAATAAAATGTTAAATCTTATACATCTCCTCGCTATTTTGCTAAATCTTTTTTCTTTTTGTCAATTACTTGACATGTAGTAAACAAACAACACATAAAATAAATAATAAACTATCATTTTTCTTTCTTGCTTTTTTCACTCATAATAAAATTATAACAAAGTAAAAAAAATTTCAATGGCGATGCGTCCAAATAATCGCAATCAGTTCATTCTACTTTGCAGAAGAGAGGCGCGCGGCGTCTCTCTGCTCTTGGTCGCTGGTACCTCTTGTCCCTGAGATCCCACATTCTCCTGAGCTGCTCTGCTCACCCACCTGAAGGAGACTGCTTCACTCCCTTTCTGGGCAATCAGTGTCTCGAGCACATTGGACGTGCGACTGCACAGATGAAACATGAGGAAGCCTCACTCCCGCTGCTTGCAGCTACTGAGGAGGGCTCTCATCTCGAGAGAAAATGCTTTTATCATTACACGACAACAGAGAAGGACAAGGCTGCCAGATTTTGAAAGAAGTGAAACTGATTGCGATTATTGACTGGCATCGCGTTGAGATTTTTTTTTTTTAACTTTGTAGATTATTTTATGAGTGATGAAAAGCAAGAAAGAAAATGAATATATATATTATTAATTATTGTGTGTGTTTGTTCTGACATGTTCCAAGTAAATTGCAAAAAAGAAAAAGATAGCAAAATAGGAGAGAAGAAATTTTTAGATTTTAATACAATTTTTATGGAGAATATATTAAAATGACAATGTGTTGGTGTTTACTGTACTGAAAAAAGATTTTCATATTACTGTAGGTCGGAAGACATTTTACATATTGCCCTTGCAATAGTGCACTTACTTGAATTTGGATATTTATTAGTCCATATAGCATTTTGGATCAAATGTAGACTCATTTTGCAGCCCACAGTGGAGGAGGTGGAGGATGAAGGTGCCTTTAACACGCAGTTGACAATTTATTCCACGTGTTCTTGGCTGCTTCTGCCAGATTTTCCCTTTACAAACAAAGCAATAGGACAGAGCGACAGCTTATTGTGAAGATGTTACCATCCTGTCACTCACGACCACGGTAACATGTTTTAGCACGATTTGGAAAGTAATCTCTATTGCGATTTTTCTGGACGAATATTGCACGATGCGATTGGGGAAATAATCTCATTGTGATTTTTCTGACAGATATTGCGATTCGATTTGCGATATTTGTTTTTAAGCGACTCAACGGAAGCTTATTGTAAAAATGCGGCCATATCTCCGGTAACGTGCTCCCGTCTCTAGCACCCCCGCAGCCTGACCTACGAGTGAAAGAACTAAACGTACATGAAACCTCGCTGGGTTGCTTTAAAGTCAAGCTTCAGTTTAAGATTCACCCTGTAATAGAAACATGTGATGGAGCATTGCTAACCTGACTCAGATGGTTTGTTTCACCAAACCATCTAGGGAAGCCATTTGGAAAACTATTTCAAAAATACTTGGCAGGTGATTGGATCAATCTGTCTATCACCTTCTATCATGGGCCACTTCTGATCGTTTAACAATGACTGGTACATGTGGAGCACAGCACTTCTGATCGTTTAACAATGACTGGTACATGTGGAGCACAGCACTTCTGATTGGTGTGGATGACTGACACACAAGAAGAACAACAAATGTTCACAGGCTTTGCGGTTTGATAATTGCATCATTTAAAATCGCGATTTCGATTTAAAATCGATGAATCGTTCAGCCCTAGTACATGTCCTGTCACACACTCCTGAAACTGAGGGTGTGGTATATGAGCTCGTCTTCCTCACTGTGATGTGGGTAGTGGATGCTCCCTTTGAGCTTCTGGGGATGCCATCTAAAAAAGCCCAGAAACCAGAAAAGGACATCTGAAGCACAACACAGAGCTTCCCTGCTGTCGGCTAAAAATAGGTCTGAGAAGAAGGAGCAGTGAGACCACACAGAGAGAGGCAGGGCGGCCATCACCACCACAACATATGAAGGGAAGAACAAGACGCCGTATCCTCAAACGTAACTAATGCAAAACTGTGGTGAGAAACCAGAGAGCAATCACAACGAAGGACAGAAATACAGTTCCTAAAAAGTCCAGCACTTAATGAGGATGATTACAGACTATTTCACAATAGCATGTGCATTTAAACATGTACAACGTGACTGTGCTCTTCAAATCATGCTGCACACTTGAGATGCAACACTAAATTGACTAATCGATTATTTTTGAGATCGTTAGCCCTTTATTCATGACAGATGATGCTGTTTTAAAGTCATTTTTTACATTTGTTTTTTTCAGACTGACAAAACAAGATATTTAAAGACAATAACTTGGACTTTGATAAACTGAGATGGACATTTTCCACTGACCATTTTACAGATGATTAACCATGTAAACAGCTGGGAGATTAATTCATAACATAAACAATCGTTGGTTGCAGACTTAGCATTTAAACTACTGTTTTCTCCCAGCATGCATTTCAAAACTGGGAGAGCTGAAGTTTTATTTTAGTCTCAGTATGATTCTTGCTGCTCTGGCAGAAACCCTCCTGATTGTTCTCAAGAGCCTGAGCTGCATCCCAACACTCACAGATGGTATCGGCTCCACAGAGGACAGTATACTTCTCAAAAAGCACCAAATGATATCCGGCAAGTTTGCTCATATTAAAAGCGTATAATGTGCGGGCGTTAGTAAGTGCATTGATCTGTTGTCATTGAAAAGGAAGCTATTAGTGAAATACGTTTTAGGTAGACCTTGTAATCAAACCTCAAAACTTCAATCCATTAGGGGCTGAAAGCTTTTATTAAATACGTGGGTAGTCCTCATCCTCATCTGTCCTTTATACCTAACAAAATAAATGTTTAACAACTTTAGCTTTGTTAAATAACTTGTACAGGTGCTTGCTCTTGGAAAACATTTTACAGTTGAGAGGGATTGTCTTGTTTTTGGTAGAAAATCAGGTTTACAATATGCAAAGAAATGAAAAAAGGGCTGATGGTGTTTGGTTTTAAGCAACCAAATTAAACTTCTGTATGCTTGAGTATGTCAGTTCTGAAATGACTTTTTAACTGTTGATCAAAAGAAAAATCAATAATCTCAAGACTTCACATTGGGCTTGAACAATTTGTGAAGAATGTTTTTTCTAAAATGTTATATACCAATGATTAAATGTGAAGAAAAATGACGATTAAACCAACAACTACAATTATTTGTTGCTGCCTTGTTGTATTGTATGCCTTTATGTCCATCTGAAATGCAGCCTGTATAATACAGGATACAGAGAAAGAAGTGGTTTAACTAATCTCCGTGTTGACCCAGCACTCTCACATCTCCAGAGACAGATGCCGTTAATCGTAACTTGCCTAAACGGGCGATGACAGAAATGTGGAATCCCCTCCTTTCTTCATCCGGCCTCTCCTCCCCCCTCTGCTCTTTACAAGCAATCTTTCACATGTCACTTTCATTTTCTGTCATTGCTTCAGCCCTCCTCTCCAGAGGAAACGCCAACATTGTTTAGGGAGTATCCATGACAACAGTCGTTGGGTGGTCCCGTTTTCACTGACGTGTAACTTTTATCCCCTTACTCTTCGATTTTAACTTTCAATCTACACAAAGGGCGAGGTGCGCTCTGCACGCACTTTTGAACAAAGATCGTTCTTCACCGTTTAGGGTCAATACGTTTCCTCATTTTTTTTTTAAAAAGGTGTTTCCAACATGTAGTATGTATCGCATGTTAAATCACATGCGCGTGACACCCTGTTTTGACAGCAGAGTGACAGTGGGATATAATCACGTTATTTAATCCTTTCATCTCACATGATCTGTGCAGACAGATGGTCCGTATTGATGTTTTTCTACAGAAGCATCAACCTCCAGTCTAATCTGTTAGAGATCACATTATACCAGTTGCTGTTTTAATTAGTTTCTGCTTATTTTAGGAGTAGTGCATCATGTTCATTTGATGTTATTATTCCAATGATCACATGGAAAGAAGACCTTGAATCCTGACTGCACTGCACTTCTTACGCTTTTCATCTTTTCACTTCAGCCATAAATAGACTACTTGTTGGTTGTTTTCCCTTCTCCTTGATGGCCACTTTACCTGCTTCCACAACACTGCACTGCTTGTTCACTCTGCACACCTCCCTGCACTCTAAACACACGGTGAGACGTCTCTCCTGTGCAGTTTGTAGAGTTTATAACAACCTCTCTCTCCTGACATTTCCCTGTGTGTGATTTTTATTTTTGATGTTGTAATTTATTGTCTTCTGTTTGCTATTGTAGTAAAGTGTTTTTATTGCATGTACAGCACTTTGGCTCGACCAAAAATCGTTTTAAAAATGTGCTATATAAATAAAACTTGATTNAGTGGGCGCGTCAAAAGGATGTCAGAGTGTGGTTCTCACGGGAGGAGGAAGAGTGTGTGTGGCGAATGCGGGTATTCAGTGGGATATTTAAGTTTCCTCAGCATTGAGGAAACTTAAATATCCCACTGAATACCCGCATTCGCCACACACACTCTTCCTCCTCCCGTGAGAACCACACTCTGACATCCTTTTGACGCGCCCACTAAGCCTCTGGGCGCGCCTCGACAGGTCAATATGCAGATGAGGCTTGCATAACCACACCCTCAAACCATACACAAAAGTGGACATTTAACAACTGTAGTTGCGAGGATAATACACATGTATCATAGTTTTCATTTCATTTCAATATAAACCACATGCCTTAACCTTTTCCCACTACAGTTTATAAGAAACACTTAGATCAATCTGCAACTGTCACAACGTGGTACCCAATAATGACATGTCAACACATGGAAGAAGAAATGAATGCTTTTAGTCCTGGGTAATGGTGCCCTTCAGCCTCTTTTGGCAGAAAGTACTATCAAAACACCTACAAATATTTTGGAAAAAAAGAGAATTTCCCATTCCAAAACTTCTCCCCCTGTCAGGGTGAGTGAAGCAGGCAGGACCCAAATGCAGATTTCACAGACAATACCTTTCTTTCAAGGCTAAACTAGAACAAACAGACCACTACCTTGTGAACACAGTCCAACTACAACCAGGAACTTACAAAGACTAACAGAAAACACAGAACCTAAATGCACACAGGACTAATCAAACAAACAAGAGACAGGTGAGGAGGGAGGAGAAAACACAGGGGCACCAGGTGAACACAATCGGGTAATCAGATAGGAGGGAAAACAGACAGAAAGCAACGGGCAAGACAGGGGGTGAACACTTTTCAAAATAAAACAGGACACCAAAGACAGAAAAAGACAAGACACAACACAGACAGATCGTGACACCCCAACCTGTTTTCAGTTAAAAACATTGGAAAAATGATGACCAAAGTTAATATTTTTCGCTCATTGGCCTGTGAGATCTTCCATAATTGTTAGAAGAGCATATGTCTAACAAGTTCCCAATGTTTTTTCCCCCACAGATTTGGCTCCAAGGTCTATTCTCCGAGAACCGGAATCATTTTAAACAACGAGCTGTCGGACTTCTGTGGAAAAACAGATAACATATTTCCTGGTAAACAGATAAGCACGACACATTGCCTGTTTCCAGTTAATGATTGTTAAATGCAAAACATACTTATTTTGGCCTCTGTGAGGACATGTCTTACAGGCAAAAGATTGCACCCAATACATTTGTGTTTGTGTTAACAAAATATGAAACTAGGGAAAAATAGACAGTTTAGTGCTAAGAAAGCAAAGGTTTGCATGCTAACACGCTAGGATAATGAATGTTAAACCTCATACATGTGAAAAATGAGAATGTTATTGTGAGTGTGTTTAGCATGATAATGTTAACGTTAAAGTCTGAGCTCTGTTCCAAATTATTGGAATTTCTATAATGTCAAAACTACAACCCAGTAAAATTACAGTTGAACAGAAAAGTTTCAATCCTGTCGGATGCCAAGCTGCTGAACAAAGTCAAACGATTGAATAAATGCCATTCTCCCTCAATGCCCACTCGTGATCCACATCATTCAAAGACTCTGATTGCATTTATAATAATTTCCTTCTTGTTCCTCTCACATTGATGAGTCTGAATTGAAAGCGTGTGTCCTGTCAGTCAAGGCTTTGGTTGTGTTGTCAGGGGAGCAGCCTCCATCCTCCATGGCCCCCGCTGTGCTGACGTCTCCGTCCAGGACGCTGGTGATTGGATCGACAGGCGGGAGCATGATCACCACTGGGATGGCCTCGGTACAATCACACTAAGTGCTATTAAGATAAATGGCTGCACACTAATGCCCCTCACTCTTGTCACAGCAAGTGCTGTCTTCGGGAGTGTCTTTCCAACGCTTGTAATCCATTCTGTGCTCATCAATTTCTCATCTTGCAGATTGTAAAGTATTGTTCTGCTTTTTCTTCCAGACACTCATGAACTACCTCTGGTTTGGGAAGAGCCTAAAGGAAGCGATTGCTTCTCCGGTTTTTTATGTCAACTCTTTCAATTCAGCAAAGTTTGAACCCCACTTTGATCAGGTAATACATTCTATACATTTTAACTACGTTTTGGATTTGTTAGTTAACTCACACCTTCATTCAAAATCCTACTCGATAGACGATCAAGTGTTACATAATGATGTCATCATGTTACGGAGGTAAACAAAGGAGTCCAATGGACGCGTTTCAGGCAGGGGTGGAGTGTGTGGGAGAGACACTCCCTCTGGAGGAAACTTTGGGATTTTTACCTTTACAGACCATTTACATGCACTAAAACCTATATAACCCCCCAAAAGAATAATAGGGCCCAATACAAATGTACTTAAAGTATTTAAAGTAAAAGTAGACATCTCATTTTGCAGAATGCAATTTATAAAATATCAGTGAACTATAATTAATAATACATTAATCAGATCAGAATCTGAAATCCTTTATTATTCCCACAGTGGGGAGATTAACGGTGTAATTCAATATTGCAGCTAATAAAGATGGATATAACTGTGCTATATAAACGGCTGATTACCTTTCAAAATGCATCATAATTTATTTATACATTTATATTTTATGATCCTAGTTATCTGAATCATAAAAATAAACAAATATTGTTGTGAAAAAAGAATAATATTAAAAAAAAGTTGAGTGGAATTTAAAAAAGCATAAAATAGAAATAGTAAAGTAAAGTACCTCCTTGAGCACAGCACTTGAGTACTTGGTTGCATCATAGTCCCCTCTCCTATTCCCCTTTCAGGAAGTAATCGAGGCTCTGAAGGCTCTGGGACAAAAACAGTACGAAGGGAAGGTTTTCTACAACGTGGTGAATGCGGTGGAGAAGAAAGATGGCTGCATCTGCGCCGTGTCTGACGCCAGGAAGATGGGCGAGGCCGCCGGCTACTGAGACCAGGAGCCGCTGACATTGGTTAGGCAGGAGAGCCTGAAGGTCATGGAGCCCTTCTGCAACACAGATGGTGTTAAATCATCGAACACCAGGCCTCTGCAGATGAACTTGGTGTGTGAACATAACTGACTGTAACGGTGACATGATGGATTTGACCGTCATCGAAGAAACAACCGTGACTGAATGTGACCTCTTGTGAATCAGCTTATTCGTACACATCGTCCCACTTATGTCATTAGTTGTGTCTTTCTACTGTAAACATATTTGCATTCCATTTTTAAACATCTTGCAAATTAGATTCATGTCAGAGATACAAAATACTTTTCCAGACCACATTTTATTTAATATACAGCAAATGAAATACAGTTATAGGTATGATAATGAAGTAAAGCTTTTTTTCTCCATGTTTTATATTCTATTATAACTTTTATATTTTAAAACACTGAGGAACTTCCTGAAAGCTGATTATTTAGATGCAAAGATATCAGTTATTATCCATACCTCAATGAGCAATTTCACAAATAAGCTAAAACCCTTTAGATTTATTCTTAAAAACGTTTTATGTGTGGGTGATATAATCTCTCGCAATTCTTGAGTTTGACACGATAATAGCTGAAGAGGTGCAATGAATGAACTTGTTGATAAAGGTGTTGCAAAGAGAATGTATAAACTAAAAGATATGTACAAATATTTAGTTTTTGGTGTTGCATTTATATGGTAATAAATTAAAGGAAAATAACTTGTGAATCAAAACAATCAATAGAACACCAAAATGGCCCTCATCTGGCTTTTAACCCTGAGGTCACTGCTTTTTAATTTTGTCTATGCACCGCTCCGTGCCATAATGTATTCTGAAAAACCTGCGTGACTTCTCTGTGCTGGTTTTAATCAATTATTTTGTGCCTGAGCATGCAGCAGCTGGAGCAAGATAATCAGAACAAATAGTGACTAACAGCAGAACCATTTCCAGTGGGAAAGTTTGTGAAGAAATATAAATATTAAGCCTCTGTGTAGCGGCCAAAATCATAGTTAAAAGTATCATTGCTGCTGAGGCACCAGATAGCGAATCTTACTCAGGGAATGATCCAAGTCCAGACAAAATCGTCAGTTCTGTGCATTTTATTTCCATGATCCAATATCGCAAAGGTACAATGAAAAGGTGTATTTTCCTTAAGCCTTTCCTATGATTTTCTTTCTTTCTTGCTTGAATAACCCTGGTAGAAAACGATATGCTTACTAGTGCTCTGGCTTTCACCACTACCTGTCTCCAATATATACAATTACAACAGGTGCCCTAATAACCCAGTGCCCAAAGATGCCTTCAAAATAAAAGCATAAAAGTACTTTAACTAACTACAATAACATCACTAAATAATAGAACATTTACTATACACAGAAACAACAAGAAAACAAATGTTAAACTTTTAAATAATATATAGCTCCAACACTCTGTACAAAGGCACATATAGGGAATGCCTTCAATTCACACATTAAAGTGAAATAAATATATTTCAGTTTTTCTTATTTCCTTCAACATCTCGGGAACATATTAACCCTGAAGGAGAAGGTCAGATGTGATCCGGGTTATTTTTAAGGGTGTGCTTCGTGCCCTCTCACATGGTATTTGGACCTCAGGGGGTGTGACAGTCACACTGTGCTCTGACCTTATAGGAGCCACCTGTAGCAAATGTCACATTACCATGACTGACAGCAGAAACAAAAGGTAGCCAGGAGAGCATTACGGGTAGATGACCGCACTGCCTTTCCCTGGAACAGAGGCAGCCCTTTTGTTGACAGCACACAGTGGTGGAGAAAGTATTCAGAAATGGCCCTTAAAGATTAGCAGTACATATACTCTGTAACAAGTAAAAGTATTTTATGCAAAAGCATTAGGATCAAAATGTACCAAAACTAAAAGTAGTCGTTTTGCAGAATGGCCTATTACAGAACCATGTATTAAATGATTCTGTTATAAGTGATGCATTAATGTGTTCATCACCTTGTGTTTAAATTGGTAAAGACAGGGTTTATTTGAATTAATATATATATATACTGCCTGGTATATTAACCTAATTATAGATAATAATGTATTATTTGATGTACATGTTTTATTAATATTCCAAATCTGCAAAGTAATTAAGGTATTAGAGCTACACTACACCCTTTTCCTCCACAATGAATTGCAGTAGAAGTATAAAATAAAAAAGTAAAAATTCTCCATTACAAATACCTCAAATGTTTACTAAAGTATAGTACTTGAAGTGTACTTAAATGTACTAAATTACGGTCTGGCACTGACAGCACACATATGACCTTCTGGCTCACAAACAACTAAATAACTTTCTACGTCAGCATGCTTTGAGCCTTTTCTTTTATTCATCTATTTGCAGACTAATCTGCATAAAATAAACCCTCAGTTTCTTTCAGTAGATGCAGGTTCTGCTAGTGACCCAGTTACTTCAATTCACTCTTTTTACACTGTGGAGATCTGCAAAATGAAACAAATCCAGACTTCTGAGTTGAGATTGGTTCTTTTATTGGCAGTCAGTGTTTGGCATGAGACAAGAACACACAGGCTACAAGAAGAGTTTGACACACGGGAACATAAAATACTAAACAAAGTGGACAGTGCTTTCCATCATTCAAATTTCACATTCGATTTGAAAGTTCTCTGCATTTACTGATCTATTTCATTTTATTGTGTAATCCCATCAGCCACGTCCCTTTTTTTGTTTGCCCTGCAAGCTTACAGCTGGAGGTCAGTTTCATATTAAGAGTCATTATTATAATTACAGAGTCAGACAAAAGACGAAACACTAAAACAACAACACAAATAATTACATCAGTAATCAGACATTTTACTGTTACACACACATATAACACACACTTAAACATTTATTATATATCTGGTGATTTTTCTATGATCATTCTAACAATCAATAGCCATTTGGTCATCATTTCACCCTTAAAAGAGGTTTTGCGTTCAGCTTCGTACATACAAACAATGCACACAGAGGTTATGCTATGGAGAAACAGAAATATAAAGAAAAAAGTATCCTTAAAGTGCTTTCAGTCAGTCTAACTTCATCATTATGTGCTACTGTAGACGAACTATAACCGATATTTAACAGTCATGCTTGTGTCTTATAAGAAACGCAGAGCCACTGAAGTACGGTGTCAATAAATGGAAATGACTACATATTTGAAGAGACAAACGGCAGTAGGACCAATAGCACTGCTCAAACTAGCTGGCCCACATAAACACTTGGCTGTGGTGTCATAAACGCACTGAAAACACTGTGGTGATAGCTACATCAGCTCAGTAAGACCAATATCAGCATTTAGGCTAGTATAAAAACAAGCAGTGACAGCTATCCTACCTGTTGTCTTCTAAGATTGCTTTGTTCACCAAAAGTGCACAAAAATAGCCCGTGTAAACACAAGAGAACCATGTTTTGTGCCCTCATTTACATCTACACAAGGGCTGCGTGGGTATTCACAAGTGGACATTTGGAAAGGGGGGGAATACGCGAAAAGTCTTGACATAGCAGTTTTGCTGGCGTCACGTGACGGGTCGTCGGCTGTATAGTCTGTTGAACTTGTGTCATAGCTTTTGTTGAGAGATTAACAGAGAACACACAATGTGGAGCTAGGCTCTGCCTGCCAGAGATAGCCTCAGTCCTGGTAGAGAACCCACAGGGACCCTCTGTTTCCAAACTAACTCCAGCTCCACTTTTAGCCACCGCCGGGATGCTGCTCATCCATACAACCAACTGAACTAAATCTCCTTGGGATTGGCTCCTCACTATCAGAGAGAGAACGAGAGAAAGAGAGAGGGGGAGAGAGAGGGAGAGAGAGAGAGAGAGAGAGAGAGAGAGAGAGAGCACCGCTTCATTAACTCTTCCAGCCCCCCTCCAATGAATCCGCACCTCGTTCCCAAGAGCACCATCCACCAACACAGTAAGTCCACCGTCGTCACTTTCTTCTTGTGTGCATTAACTCAGAGATGGTTAGGGATAGCTTGGTAGCTTTGTCGGGACGAGAAGTTCACAATGTGGGCACGTGTCGCCCTCGTGCCTCGAAGGGTGACAGGGCTCGTGGTGTGAGGGCAAGAGGGCAAAGGAGGTAACAGAGTGCTGTGGGACGCATTTCGACCCCCGTTGAAAGAGCCTCGAAGTGGGAAAGCCCGATCACCTCTCACAGTAGTGGATGGTGAAGTCTTTGGAGAGCTGCTTTTCTCCTAAACTCCACTGCTCCAGCTCAAATTTGTCATCCTCGTCTTCCACTTCCACCTCCTCCTCCTCCTCCTCCTCCTCGTAGTGGCTGGGCTCCTCGATGGAGGTCTCCAGGTGGTAGCAGTAGGGTTGCCCCTCTGTGTACTCGTAGATAGTCGGTAGGCTGCTCTTGAGGCTGCAGCGCCGACGCAACGCCACCAGCAGCGGCTGCGGCATGGTGAAAATATCCACGTTGTTGCCGAGGTCGATCCAGGCCAGGCTGGAGAACATCTTGGGGTCTTTGAGCATCTCTGTGAGGTCTTTGAGGATGACCAGGGTGAGGCGGTTACCGTTCAGAGCCAGGGTGCTGAGTTTGGGCAGCACGGCGAGCAGAGGCAGGAGAATCTTCAGGTTGTCGTCCTGGAGGTCGGTGAAGCTGATGTCCACAGCCACCACGCTGTCTCGGTTGTTTTGGAGATAGAACAAGACTTGGCGGACGTCGCGGGTGGACAGGGGGATGCCTGACAGGTCGACGCAGTCCCCGGAGAGCTTTTTCTGCAGGGTTGTCTTGAGACTGTTAGTGACAAAGAAGAGAAAAATAGTTGGATTACTTAGATGGAAATACAGAAACTAGTTTAAGAATTGGCTGGAGGGTGAAAGGATGTAACTGGGGAACAAGGCCCTGGTTTGATGTTGTGTTTCCTGTGCTGTATAAAGGAGGGGTGACAGGGCCGGCATGGAGCGGAAGGCTGACGTAGAGACTCCAGCATGGGGATTTACTTGTGTAAACAGAAGAGCCAAAACATCCGAATGAGCCAACAGCTTGAGCCCAAAACTCTGACGGCCGGGAGCACAGAGCTCCGTACAGCACAGGGCCAGGACAGAGTGCTGCTTTAAAGATAAACTATGATGTGTTTTAGAGAAAGATAAAACTTGAATTGAAGTTACTTGTCCCGTTTATTTATAAGACTGGAAAGGAACGTTTTGGAAATGCGTTCTTAGGATTATGCTTTTATCTCCAGCAAAGAAGCCATGGTTGCTATAATGCATTTTTCAAAGCTACTGAGAAAAACCTGAAGAAAACATTTGGTGAAATTTGGGGAAAAATATGTTTTGTTTGTATCTGAAGTGCAGATGCAAGAAGTATTTCCCTAATATAGTGTTTGAACGCTTTTTCTCTTGCTTGCTTGACATATGTTGTTTTCCAGGTGCAATTGTTATTAAAAACCTTTAAAGGGCAAAGGTTTCTCCTATAAGGCTGTTTTCTTTTATTTCAGATGACTTTATTGTCCACTAGATTTGCATATCATTGAAATGTGTCTTTGGATCTGCATTTGAGACAACACACACATGAAACACAACAACACACGACAAGTATGCATCTTACAATAACTTTGCGTGACCAAGTTACATTAATAAATGTGCTGAGTGTATTGTTTTTTCCGCTGGCATGTCGGCCCATCAACATCAAGTACAGTGCCTGAACTTTAAACAATAAATACATACATTTTCAATTAAAATAAGGGGTGGTGTTGGTTTCTGAAAGTCCTTAAACCAACCTTCTTGGTAGTATATGGAGGTTATTTATAAAGAAAATGACAATAAAATAAGCATTATTCTATATGTAGGAAGGGAATAATATGTGCAAGACATCTGTTTGTTTTGGCTCTCACATCACACACCTTTGAAACCACAAAGCTCTTCAGGATATCGTGTAATACAAGCAGGACTTGAGGCTCAATGTGAACACAATTGATACCTTTCTGTAGTTATCTCTTCACATTGCTGCTGAAAGGATGTGTGCATTATTTACACACTTCTTTGCCCTTTTGTTTCCAGTCAGCCACTCTCCTGTCCCCGAGAGAATGCAATATGTCTAACTTGAGCTGTTTCTGAAGAGGCCCGTAACACTGACTCAGTGTCAGAATGAATTATAACATCCTACGGCGCCCAGTGACTTACTCTGACATTCATCTCGGCGCGTGGCACTTGTCATGTTTTAGAGTGTTTTTTGGTACTGAAAATGGATGTGCCCTGAGCGGCATTTACTGCTTCATTTGAGAAGTAGTTGATGGGTTGATGAGAAGAGGCTTTGGAGCATTAGTAATTGCAAAACAGGAAAAAAAAAAACGAGTATAAAACCCACTCATGAAGCCAGACAATGAGGGAGTCTAATCATCGGTTGAGCACAAACTCTATGAGATCAAGTCATTTATCTGCCGTATCTTTTCAAAGTCTTGTGAGCCCCAGTCCTCCCACTCTCTATTGTCTGCCCTCTTTATATAACAAATCCCTCATTTTTTACAGAGTAACAAAAGTCCTAATGGCCGCTGAGGCTCCTCTGCAGGTGTGAATAGGTTTTGATCACACAACTCCTTCCTTTGTCAGACAGACTCAGCCTTTGGAGCTCAGGTAAAAATGGATGTCTGAGTCGTCCTCTCCGGAAGCCTCTTTCATCCTTCCTCCAGATCAATGTGACAGAAAACAAAGCTGTCGCTGATAACTTCCAGCAGACAGCTTTCTGTCGTCTCCATGCCCTCGAGAACACTGTCACTAGGGTTCAGTTTAAATGACAGAACTTGTTTGGAGGTAAGCGATTAAAAGAGATTAAAAAAGCAATCATTCAGAGGTGTGCTTTTTCTCGACTAGGAACAAATCACTTTCGTCGCATGTTGCCTAGGAGATGTCCAAAGCAGCAGGCAGAAAGAAATAATCCCTATATGCACCACAGTATTGAATTGATGCATTTCCTTTGTTTTTTGAACAAACCTAACCTTTTCAAGCTTATAAAAAATACAAATAAATAATTGAAACTAGCCTTAGTCCAAAAATGGCTCCAATGTTAGTCAATAGTGGTGGTTCATCAATTTACATGCACAATCAAGTCTAATATATAACAATTAAGTATCTGTTAAGTAATCAATTAAATTGACATTGTATAAAGAAGCTTACTCTTAATTACCACTTAAAGAGTGATGAAGCACGGTGTGTCCCTCGTCTTCACATGTGGCTCATCAGTCTCCGTGTGTCATTGATTTAATATAATGAGGCAGCATTCGAATTCAGTCTGCGTAAATGGAAACGCTGTTCATATTTATTAACATTAATATTCATGTCTGGAGGGTTAGCTGATGCTATAACTAAGATGAGGTGAATTGCTATTTATAAAAAGGAGAACATAATGTTTAAAATCTGTTTAGAATCAGAATACCTTTATTAGTCCCACAGAGGAAAAATGTGCAGCGTCACAGCAGGAAAGAGCCACAGACAGCTTAGTGTTGCATATCTTAAATGCGTTAAAAAAAGTACTAAGTTATAATATAATAAACAAACAACACAACAATATGCTAAAAAAGTACTAAGTTATAATATAATAAACAATATGCTAAAAAAAATAGAAAGATACAAAAATAAAAAGTAAAGAAAAACATAAGTACATGTTAACAAGATGCATCTGTTAAAAAAAAAAACATTTTATTTGAACTTTGAAGTATTTCACAGGAGTTCATTTTCTCCTCGCTCTCCCTCTGGCTATTTTTGAATTGCTCTTCCGTTTTGTTTTCTGCAGAGTCATTTACAGTTTGGCTTTGTTCTATAATTCATACCGGCCCCCTGATGGCTGAAACTGCACAGAGAGACACAAGATGAGCAGACGAATCACATCTGCTCACTGACATTTCATTTATATTTTCAATTCTGATGCGTTATATTCCCAAGACGATACAGGAGCAGGCAAACACAGACACACACTATGGCATTGTCCTTCACGGTGCGGGAATCCAACCTCACAGCTAACAGTCCATATCCATAAAAGCATATCCTGCACAAAGATACTACCCCCCAATTCTTTTAGTTTGATGGATGTTTTGGTCAAAAACCCAAGCTGAGGAGCTGCTTTGCCCTTTCTGTATCTTATTGTGTATTTTCCTGGCATACTGAAGCTGAATCACTCAGTAATAATGACTGATGGGTCCCTTGGCAATCTTTAACAGGTGTACTATGCTACAATGCACAATGTAAGGTTTCATGGTGAATATGAGATCAGGTGTAAAAACAGAAATGTTATGATGCTGGCAATGAAGATAAGAGATGTGAAAACTATAAAGCCAGCGGCAGCAGAATGGTAGTTTCTGTTCTTTCTGAGAATTAAGGTAACAAAAGAACAGAGTGAATGAGAGGTCAAACAAGGCTGATGGAACAGGAAGATTGCGGTGTGAAAATTGAAAGAAAAAGGTCACTAAAGTGTTTTACGCTCACACAAAATTACCCGTAAGGTTGGAGCGCCTTTGCAGCATTTTTTAGGTCACTGCTTCTATCAAGCTGGTGGTCAAGATCTTATTAAATGGGGAAAAAAGGAAGAAAAACATTTCTAGCAAAAGCAAAATAAACTAGTTAGATAGATTAAAAGGATTATTGCGATTCAGACAATAATTCAGTGTGGCATTTCAGTCAGAAATGTGTGTACACCAATTGGACAGACCGGTGTGCAGGGCTAATGCTGGATAATGAAGGGATGAACAATCCGGTGGCATTAAAATGGACTGAGCCCTCTCTGTTTCCCCTGGGTACAGAGAGACCTCTCAGAGGTGAGATTGCTGCATTTTTGCACAGATGAGGGCAGTTTGCCTGCAGCTGAACAAAGAAGCAAGTTAAAGAGAAGGAAAATCCACCCTTAAACAATGTCTATAACATTCCTTCATTTTGAATTTGGACACTTTTATTCTTATTTGATGAGCGACTATATCATAATATTGGGAAATACACTTAACTTCTCTAATGCAGAAAGTTAGATGAAAAGATGGATGCTACTCTCATGTCTATGAAGCCAGGAGAAATGTAGCTTAGCTTAGCATATCAAATGGTTACAGAGGGAAAATGCTAGCTCTGACTGATTGAAAATATTTTACAAGAGATATAATATTTCCGATTTAAAGAGCTTTAGATTGTGGTACCTTTGGACAGAGCAAGGCTAATTTCTCCTGTATTCCTTTTAAGATAGACTAGCCCACAGCAGGCTTTCCCTTCATATTCACATAGAACCATGAGATTGGGATTGATCCTATTTTACATGTGACATTAAACAAATAAGCGTATCTCTATAACAACCCCCAAAGTCATTAGTCTACACTACAGTAAGTGAGCTCAACACATGTTTTTAATATCAACTTGCAAACTGTGTATGCAGAACATATTTGTGCCAGAATTTAAATAATTACCTATAAAAGACAATACAAAAAAGTATCTTGAGAAATTGAGTTGTCTATCCAAAGAAAGTGTCAGCCTGCCCTTGTCTCATGTCTTTGTATCTGACAGGCATTTGTGTGTGAACACTGCAGCAGACGAAGCTGTCGGGCTCACAGCATCTACTGTATTAATATTCTGTTTTAAGGGTGGATTTTTGTTTCAATGATTCATGTTGCTTCTGCTGTCTCAGTCAGTGTCAGACAGTCTCTCTCTCTCTGCAGCTTTAGGAAAACACCATGACTAAATAAAGAAACTCCTTTTCTAGGAATTTAACGTTCAAATGTTTCTGCACATTTTTCGGAGATACTGTCAGTTAAATCTTGTGTATTTCCTTTTCTGGGGCGCATTAAACTTCCACGAGCACAACAAAGCCCTGCCTGTGCAGCTCCACGGTGAAGGGTCTGATCCTTCGAATACGTCTTTTCCCTTTCCTCTGATACTGCGTGTTGATACCTCTGACTGACTCATAATGAACCTGTCTCATCTCACTGTGTTCCCATTGTCGCCGTCTCAATGCTGGGGTTATTTTCACCATCGGAAAATGAATTCATTATTTGCAGAGTCTAGCCAGCTGTTGAATAAGCAATTACATGAGCAAGAATTACTGTAGGGCTTATAAAGAGGATTACTAATAAACACCTGAGCACACAAAAAAGATCCTATTTGTACATAAGCCAATTCTCTATTCATCATTTGCACATCAAAAGCAATTCAGTCTTTCATCAAGACGATGTATTATAACATTATTAAATCCCTGCTTTTCTTCAGCGAGCAGACGGACAGATTTGTAGCTGTGCCGCTTTTGGAGAGAGAGAAGGCAGTAGAAAACGCTAACACGGACCTCGGCACTTAAAAGAGAAAGATGATTGACAGCTGTGGTTACTACGGAGTTCCCATCAGGTCAGCCTGTGGCAAGCGCCGTCCTAGCTCAATGTCAGCTACAAAGATGGAAACCTCTACAGCCCTGCTCTCTGTGGTGCGGAGCTGCAGATTTATTACAGACTGGACTTCAGGACAGAAGGGCTTACCAGGCCTGGGATTTCCGTCTGGACATGGTCTGCCTCAGCCACTTTGAGTGCGGGGTCAGGTGGTAGATCAGCTGTCTGCAAATCTTATCTGAAGACTTTATGGTGTCTGCATCCTGTAGCACAGAGCAGAGAGGTCATATTAATAATGACAAGCAGGACCAAAAGTAGTGACGCAGCAGATTTCTATAACAGATGTTCTGCCTGTGTGTTCCAAGAGAAATTATCATCTCACATTATCTTGGCTTTAAGTTTCCTACATCTTATAACATTTACCAACCTTATCAACAGTGTAGGATATTTGTTAGCATTTGTGATACGTTGAGCTACTCCTGAACAAAACACAATTAGGCTGCTTAGCTGGAGCAAGAAAAATCTAATCACATGCAGTGTGCATCGGTGGGGGAAAAAACACAGGAAGTGCACAGGAGAGGTGAGATGCAACGCAGTCACCGGGAAACACTTTCAATTTCAGTTTATTAGCCATGTTGTGGCTGCTGGGGGCCATGAGCTTCATTTAAAAATAATCCAGTATTCACGGATGAGCTATGACTTCCTTCCGTACAACCCAGCATATTTATTTAGTTAAAGATATTTCATTTGATTCCTTTTCCTTATGTAAATATAGCAAATATTAAGTAGCAAATCCATTTGAATTAAGTTTTAGATCTCAAGACATACAGTAGTTACATGAAATTGCATTGAAAGAAAATGTAACCACTATACAAATCTAGGATTCATATTAAAAACCGCTTTTCCTATTTCTACAGCTCATAAGAAGCACATGTCTGAAGGATTTCTTTCATCCGTCTGTTGAAACTTGAGTCGATGACATCCTCAGATTGGATTTCCATTGATCTTGAGAACTTACTACTTAACAAAAGGAAACCATCATTGGATTATTTTTTAGGAGAATGCTTTTGCAGAATACTAACATCAAACTGGATCTCAGTTGATATTCGCTGCATGGTTCAAAGAAAGGAGGAGTAAAGCAAGCTCACCTTCTTAGGACATTGCATCTCTCGAGCCAGGCTGAGCAGCAGCTCGTGTGAGATAGGGTCCACCAGGTTGAGGAAGGCCGCATTTTTGTATAAGATGTCGTTGAGCGAGGTGCCTTCCAAACCAAGATCCTAGCAAAGCAGACAAGATGGGATGTATCACAATCACACCAAAATGGAATTGTAAACAAAAACATTGTGCTATAATTTCAATCAGCTATCTAAACATGTGACTTTCGACCTGAGGGAAAAAAATGCATTAGTGTTGGGAGCAGGGCACAGCTGTGTCAAGGGCAATGTGAAGTGGAAATGGAAAGATAAAAGAAGTGTTTTGTTTTAAATATTCATTACAAACGAGAGGAGATTTCTCATCTAGTGAAGGAAAGTGAGATCTGGAGGGCCTCACAGGAAAAGCTGTGTTTTGGCACAACATCTTGGCACTAAGCCACACGTTTCCAGGCATGCCACAGCACGTACAGTCTGCAGAAACACACAACTCCTTGAAAACCTTGTAGATTTTGGTTATTTGTGATGTCAGCTCCAGAAATATGCCTGACTTACTATGAGATGAGGATATCCTTGTATACAAGCCATCAAGAAGAAACATCTAAAATGCATGAAATTCAGTACCGTATGTTATTTTTTAACACAAATATATTTCTCTAAACACATCCCATTTATTTTTCTTGGTTTATAATCCTTTTTACTTCATAGGAATATGGCATTGGCACAATTCGATGTAAGATGTTGAGTGAATGTGATTATATCTGCAAAGAGGTCAAAAAAGACAGCTATCATCATCATGTAAGCTTACTCATAATTACGACGAATCCAAAAGGCTATGGAATAATAAATAGAAATCACAACAGCTGGAATAAAAAATAAATTTCAGATGACCTTTTAAATGCGGTGAGACAACTGTGTGTACTGAAATGCAAAAACACACTTCATCAACACATCCACCATCCAGGTCTTACGAGGGAATCTATATGCGGAGCTCTTGTACAGCCGTGCACCTTTAATGAGAGAAGTAAGCCACATACTGTGTGCACACACCTGCACACGCACGCACACATTTCCTTTCTCTCCGACACAATCTGCATTGATTGTAATAGACAGTTTGAGTGGGAGGCTGGCAGCTTCACATTACTGGCTCCCCTCTTAACAAGGGCAACAGTAAACACAGACTGCTTCTGCCCTTCTGAAAAACAAGGTTCAAAAATATCTCCCCTCGGAGTTTAGACACGATCAATTGTAATGTGCGAGCGCAGCGGGAAGCCATGAATCCTCATATCTGCAGCAGACCTCAGATCTTTTTCACATCTAGAGCAGGGCTCACTGTTACACTCACCAATTAAATCTGCCACAAACTCCTTTTGAATTCACAGAAGAAAATCTTTCAGATATCTGCCTGCAATGCTGCAAGTAGCCTATATATAAAGGCTTATATAATGAAAGTGTAGCTCATTTAGAGCACATATCCCCTGTGACATTGCTGTCGTGAAGCCTATAGGCCGACCAGGTTATCTCCTCGTCTTGATTAAGGACGTTCCACTCTCTCCTGTGTCATGGCTTCACAGTAATTAACGCTGGATTTGCTGACAGCTGAAAGAAAGAGGGGGCCTTGAGGGTAGGCAAACTAATTAGATTTCCAAGGCTGCTGCTACATCTTCCATGCACCTACACATTGTTTTTAATGATATCCCACAGCAGGTGAGAAAAGCCTTTGAAAACAGGCCTTTGATTGAGATGTAACATCCTTTATTCAGGAGCTGGACTTAACATATTCCTGGTCATGAAAACAACAATGCCTGCTTGTTAGTATTGTCACGGCCAAGTGAAGACTGCATCGTATTTACTGCAACAAAAGCTTTTTGAAAAACAATAAAAACAGCTTTGTTGTTTTGGGTATTTGGGGTGTATATGTTTTCATCAGCTAACAAGCAAAAATAAATCGTTAGTAATCCTTGGTTTACAGGTTATCACATCACCAAAGAGGTGTGCACAACACAGACTTCAATAAAGCGGTGTACATTTTCATTTCTCTGACCTTTTTTTTTATAGAGTTAATAAAACCTTTTGGGGAAGAATAATATTGTGTATCCTGAAACACAGGACTCCAGGGCTCACATTGTTAACGCTTGAGCACAGGCCATTACAGAGAGACACATTAGGAGCGGAGAGGGATGGAGGGGGCAGGTCTCTCTAATGGGAGCCGGAGAAACAGCCTGAGGGGAGGCGAGACTGTCCGTATTCCATGAAATATGGACATATGTAGGGAGGCTTGTGAAGAGGAGGGGGATGGTTACATTTGTGTGTGTAGAATCTATATCCATATATATTACCATAACCCATCCAAAGAAAATGACATTTGGAATAATGTAATGACACTGTGTGACCATTTCCTCTTTTATAGTGTTAGTAGTTCTGTCAAATGAAATGTCAACACGGAGCACGTCCACACCATAGACTGGTCCACACACAGTGAGAGTGTGTGGTGAGTCACAGCTGTCTGAAAACAAACGTGTCACTGGTTCAATGCTCTGCCAGTGGCCTACTTTCTATACAGAAATGCTTCTGTCCATTAAGTGGAAGAAGTACAGTACAGTAGGCTCACCTGGAGGTGGGGTGAGGTTTTAGGTCAGATGTCAGGGGTTCAGAGGGGGTTAAGCGTGGCACTACAAGATTCAGAGGAAATCACGACAGTGCATTCAAAACACACAAGCAGCTCCTGCTTGTTCTCCATATGTTGCTCTGGCCTCTGGGATGTTTTCAGGATGTATGGCTGTGTGCGCATCAAAGCAGGCTGAAACCAGTAGTGCAGAATGTAAACAGGTCTGACTTTCCTGCACTCAGGCCAGGCTACGTGCAGTTTCCACTTACCTTCCTCAGTAATTTGAGCACGTCAGTTGCCTGCTCTATCCTGCGGTCACGGAGCAGCTTCTGGATCTCTTTGATCCACGCCACACGCCTGATGTACGGGCTGTGGTTGGTCCTCCGCAGCATCCCGGGCAGTTTGTCTGATTTCAGCATCAGTGCAAACAGAAAGTCCCCCCCGCCGCCTCGGCTGACCCTGTCGCTCTCTCCGGTGCTTTCCTGAAGCTTGCGTCTCTTTTTGGAGAAATTCTCATTGTCCAGGCTGCTCTGCCTGCTCAGTCTGGAACCCATGGTGTTGTTGTCGCTACAGATGCAGGCGGTGTGTGTCGCAGCTCAGACGATATTACAAAGAGGATAAACCCATGATCAGCCTCTGTGTTTGGATGGTAGAGAACAGCGTCGTGTTGTCTGGCGCTGCGTAGCTGTCTGGATCCGGTGCACACACTATCCCTCGACAGTCTAATTGATCACTTCTCTCCCATGCAACCGCTACACTATTTTTTTATTTTTACCTCCACCGCGGGCTATCAGGCTCAGATGCTGAGGATGCTCCGGTGTCTTCATCCTCCGGCCGTGCCTGCTTCACACTGCTGTTTAGATTTCAGTAACGTGGAGCGTCCGACCAATCGCATCATCTGGTGCCCACTACACTACGAGTCTCTCCTCCACAGGGCCGGCCCTAGACTTTTGGGAGCCCTACCTAAGCGAGCTTTGGCTCGTGGGACCCCCTCACTCTAGCGCATTACTCACTACACACAACACGGGACCAACTTTTGTCTTATGATGTTAGCATAAGCACACATATTGTATAAATAAGCATGTAAACACCGTGGACCTAACCTCCTCTAGGGGGGTCCGGGGGCATGCTCCTCCGGGAAGAATTGTTTTTAAATATTGAAGTTAAAACCATCAATCTGGTGCACTTTGAGAGCAAAATTAAGAGATCTATGGATACATCTTTCAACACCCATATGAAACAGAACTGTAACATATTTTTCTTTATGGATATTTTACAAATCACTCCCCTTTTAAACTGTATTCTTGTTTTGTCATATAGTATTTCATAACTGTTTTTCATGTATTCTCTCTGGCCTGTCCCATCTCATAATGTTCACATAGAAACTAGCCTGTTCAATAGGAATATCATCAGAAGAATTATAATTTCATGCAAAAATCTGTCACAAAAAAGAGGTTGCACATTTAAATTCAGGTGTCTGTTATGGCAACGTCAGTGCCAAACAGCCACATTTAATGCCTGCAAATACGTTCAAACACTGCTGTTCGACACGTAAAGCAGGTGGCAAACTTATGCCACCATTTCAGCTGACCTTTCTCAGAAATATTCGTCACATAACAATCCATAGCATTATCAGTGCTAGGTTGTGCTAAGGCTAACTATGAAACACTTTTACTGGGACAGGACTCAGGTCAGTGCACGCTGTACTTTTTTCGTAAGGTAGTTGTTATATGCCATTGCGGTGCAATACACTTAAACTTTCACACTGTGCCCCTCTGCATCCATGAATTACACGCGCTGGTCTAGGTGTGTATGCTTCGATTGTCGTAATTACAACGACGCACCAACATCTCCAATGTGCTTCACCCGCTCAATCAATTGCTGGTCTCCTAGGGTTTATCTGGGCCTTTCCACCTGCTGGGGACTCGACATCAGATGAAACAGGGAAACATCAGCGTAGAGTGACCTCTTGTAGGTATAGTAAAGCAAGGGCTTTTTAGTCCAAATACACCTTCCTCCCTTTTACACAAGCATGAATGTCTCGGTATTTCATTCTGGCCAGGTGTCAGACTGGATAGCTTGGTGGTTTCTTAAGATGCCTTTTACCACAGCTATTGCAGGTACCTATTAGTTGAAGGGAGGGGAAATCAAAGCATAATCACTTTATTTAACCAAACACATGAACAGGATCAGATTTGGACAAAGCTATCTGTAATCTGGACGGGAGGGAGGCGTGGACAGGGACCGAAATCGAACATTATGACTATGGGGTGAATTGGATAATGGACTATACTGCTTGTATCTGATCTTTGTTTTAACCACTACTCCTGGGACGAAGAAGCAACTCACAGATGGGACCAGGCTAGTCTGTGAATCTGACGGAGAGGCGAGGCGACAGGCGACCTGAAACGAGGGGATGAAGGCCTATGGTGGGGCGAAGTTGGATAACGGACTGATAGCTCTTTATCTGTAGTCTTGTGACTTCATATCCCTCTTCTGCGGACGAAGAACAACTCAACAGATGTGTCCAGGCATTTTCAGCCTTGTCATACAGCTACAAGCACTTGCAGCCGATTCAGGGATGTCTCCCTGCTGGACTCTTGAGGCCACATCCACACTACCGTTCTGGGGTGCCCCCTTCCCGGATGACTAGCCTCAAAAGAAATTCTCACGTATATTTATTTGAACAGCCAACTTGTAGGGTCAGTTGAGATGGTAGAAGAAAGTCCCTTTTGTTCAGATACGCGTGCAGGGGCCCATCTCTGAAAAACTGAAGGTAGCTGACGTTGAGGGCTGTCGTTCTTTCTCACTACCTTCAGAATTGGATCAAGTGGGCCAGAGGCCCCACGCAGTGGTCGCTGTCTTCTGAGAGGGTTGATATGCGAGCAGGAAGGCTTGTGCCGGCGGCGCTTGCTGCCACAGCTGTGGCTGTAGAGCACTCCAGTGGCAGAAACCTGGCCCTGGCTTGGGTGTGAGCTCTTACCAAAGCACAGGATTGTGATTCTTGGCTGTAGCTTAGCATGAGTTAAGTTCTCGCCGTAAAATCTATGCAAAAGGGACTTGTTGTGCTCAGGTGTGTCCTCCTGAGCCTCGTCTTTAGGCATTATAACTGCCATTAATCGATGGAAGACATGATTCCGTGCCCGTGTCGCGCTTAAAATGGAGAAGCGCTCTCCTGGTAATCTGTGTTAAGGCCGTACTGCGTGTTGTTATCTCCCTTTTCACTGTGATTGTGACACCTTCTCATCCGTATCATGATCTTCTCTGTCATTCACTGAGATAAACGGGAATGTCTCTTCCCCAGGAATTTTCAGCAGTCGGGGGACAATGTATAGGAGGCATTCACTGCACTCACCGCGTAAGCACAGACCTTGGCTCTTTTCGGGTCCACACATGGTTGCTTCAGACATTTCCTCATGTTCATGAGGACAGCCAACCCTTGGCCTCTTGCAAGCAAGTTTGCCATGAATGACACCAGTTCTCATGTCTTTTGCAGAAGACAGTGTCCACGGTCAGAGGAAGAGGCGCGGGGTTACCACCCAAACAAGTGTCTGAGACGCAAAAGGGAGGTGCTATGGTACGACCTGGCCAATGCTTGCTCAGAGAGAAGAGCTTCCTATGCAAGTCTTCCTCTGTGTATCGATAAGCAACCTCCTGCTGCCATCTTTTTGATCAGCCGAGTGTGACTGTTGTTGCTGGCCAGTCGTCATCCGACTAACCATCATCTTCGAAGACAAAAAAACTATGTACGTTCTTCCCAACTCATTGCACTGACGCACGCTCCTCCCCATGGTAGGTAATGATACTCTGCTCTCTTGTTAGGGGTTAGCCAAAGCAGTGCCTGCCATGCTTATTGGAGCCTTACGTACTCTTACCTGAATGTCCCACTCATCACTGCCCTTCTCTCTGTTCTGCTTTTGCATTATTCATATTTTCTCTCGCTAATTATCTTCAATCCAGGGATGTAATGAAAAATTAAGGTCCTCTTATTGATGAAATTCACTTTTTACGTCGCCAACCAAAACATGACTTCCTTGAACGCGTCCGGCAGCGAGTGGGACTATAGACGAAACTTCCTTTCTTGCCCTATGGAGACCCTCTTACCTTATATCTCAGTTTTTAGTTTCTCTTTTGCCGAGCGTGCCTCCAATATTTGATCTGATCTTTTCAGTTTCTCTCTCACCTTCTTCGAGCACTTTGCCCCCTATGATGCTGTTGCCCCTGAAACACACAAATACTTTGCTATATTATCTATAATGGATTTTTAGTAAGATTTTAATGAGTTAGTTAATCAAATTAATGTCGTTTATGGGAGAATAAATAGTTGATGAATTGTCCTTCAAATAATCTAAACTTTTCTAATAAGTCGTATCAGCCTAAACTTCCAACTGATCTAACCTGCGAAGCGCGCTTTTAGGCCTGATTTTCAGGAGCGCCAAGCGGGTCTACGGTGGGTGTCTGACTGACTAGGCAAAGCAGCTTGCCCTGTCTCGGTGGGCTGGTGACTTCTGCGCCTCTCTCCATTTCTGTTCTTTTTGCACCCACTTTCGCTCTCCCACTTAAGCTCATGACACCTCTCTTCGTTCCAGCCTCTCCTGTCTTTTTCCATTTTCGTCCCTCTGCTTTTCTACAAGTACTTTCTTCTCTGCTCCGGAGTCAGTATCAGACGTTTCCCGATATGTTCCTTGCCGGTATCTCAGCTCCTTTTGAGCTCATTCCTTGAAAAAGACAATTCAAAACTGGCTTCCCTTACACTACTTCTTAATTGGCGGGTCCAGGTAAATAGCGTTGCCTTATCAAACTAGGCTTGCTGATACGTGAAATTGGAAAAAACAAAAAAGTCCCATATGTGCTCCCACTTATGTATAGCATGTATCCTGTTGACTAAAATGTGTGCTAATAGCTATTACTAATTATTACATCACATTATCAGCATGTGGCCATTAAACTATGTGCCATGTCCTTCCTGCTCGACGACCACCTGCTCCATTGAAATAATTAGAAATTCAAAACAGTCAGACATGAGTTCTGAGTCTGAGAGCTGGTTTGATAGAATGATCTAGCTTTTACTCCTGGTTGACAAGTATTGCGCATTGCCCATTGGCCTGGTGCATCATATGTAATTATGTTCTGGTTTTCTGCCCCCAATCCTTTGTCCAGCCTATTGCCGACCAGCGTGGGAGTAGAGGATGCCACCTGTCAGAACGGTCTACCTGTAATCAAGAGTTTTTCTCGAGAGCAGCTTCATGTTGTTAATCTTCACGATGACGAGGTATCAAAATAGATATTGGTGATTGATACAGACCTTGTAAAACAACAGGATGACTGTGTCAGGGCCGGCATGCTCTTGTCTTTGCAAGCTTCCCGATTACTCTTCGATGCTGTTACCAAGAAAAAAGTATGTGTAAAAGCACACCTACACCTGCAGCCGTTTCATTCTCATGGACCCAATCCTTATGTTAGGATGAGGTTTGGATGTGTGATTTTTGTTATTTGAAAAACTAAGTTGATACAATGTCGGTCTTTAGGATTTTGTCGCTGATTGAGCTTAAACCCTGGATCAGAGTCCCTTGGTTTAGTGGAGCAGGGCGGTTGATGCTTCAATAAATATTATCCCTGGCTGCCCTATATCCCCCCCGACTCGGCACTGCTTTATTTTCCTAGAGTGTTGTACTAATGATGTTTCATGGTGCCTTTAATCTTCAATGTACAACCCATATATCAGTCCAAATGCTACTAATTTGTTTGCCAATACTTTTGACTCTCCAAGCAATGCTGAAAAAATAACTAATTAACTGAGCACGTTATCAAGCATGAATTGATCCTTCCTGCTTTATGCATCTGAAATCGATGTATATTTCTTCATGTCAAACATTTGTTATGATCTATAACCACTGTGAGATAATGTAAAGTGTCTGGCGTTTTGAGATGCTTGGGGGGCCCCCGTTCCCAACGGGTGCACCGTCTTTTACAGATGCTCGTGCATTACTGCCTAGTCTGTAAAAAAAAGCTGGCGTGTAAACAATCCTGTAGGTTCGGGTGAGGAAAACATCTTAATCTTTTATCAGAAAACCTGTCGTACAAACTAGAGGTTGGGGTAAAAACAAATGTGACATTAGGAGGAAACGATATCTTGAGAAAGTGGTTAGTTAAGTTTATTATAGCGAGCGTTAATAAGTCACCGCTATTGGAGATTAAGCTAAAGGAGCTAGAGACGCGAATTGTTGACCTTTCTTGTTAAGCATACATCTTTGCAGGAGTCGCCTAGT
>NW_011358799.1:266549-266754 GCF_000735185.1 Notothenia coriiceps | reverse complement strand
AACGGATTAGTATCTCGTGCGCACGAGAACGTTTCTAACCCGTTATCCCGACTTTTTTTTTTTTTTTTGAGAAAGTTTGAAGTTACCGGTGTGCCAAGGAGGAAGTGGATCGCACAGGAAACAACCGTTTCATTGCAGACTGTTATGTTTACGTGGGGAAATGACAGTGCATACATTATTTGACACATATTTCGTACTCAGACTT
>NW_011358799.1:254702-266509 GCF_000735185.1 Notothenia coriiceps | reverse complement strand
GGTACGAGTGTGTTTATGGTCGTTAAACATGTTTTGTCCATTCTGTGGAAACCACCTGGGCCAAGTGACACTGTTTTGCTCATCACGATATACTTTCTCGTGCGCAAGAGATGCCACGTAGGAAGTGGAGCTGTACCTTCACTGTGTTTACCTTCATTCGAACAGCTAAAGAGTGACTGCAGGCTGTTACGTTTTAACCACACACACACACACACACACACACACACACACACACACACACACACACACACACACACACACACACACACACACACACACACCCCAAACTGCCCGGTTACTCCTCCTTATATTGGTTTTATGAAGGAGATGTCCGGTCACCAAGGCGCATGATATTTGTGTGTGTGATCTGCTCAGCTCTGCTCTGTGCAGGGGCGGACTGGGACTTTTTTTTTATCCAGGTGAATCCCTTGAGATCATTGATCTCTTTTTCAAGGGAGACCTGCTCAAGTAGGTTCCACATGAAACATCAAAACAACAGAGCAACAAAAAGGACATCATACAGCATCATTACAGGGATTACANTCTCATTTGAAGCCAGGAAAAGGCTAGTCACTGTGACCTTTTTACCTGTGCTGGACTATGGTGATTTGATTTATATGAATGCACCTGCCAATTGTCTGGTCAAGTTAGATGCTGCGTATCACAGTGCACTAAGATTTGTGACAAACTGTAAAGTATTGACCCATCACTGTTACCCTGTATGCAAGGGCAGGTTTGCCTTCACTAACTGTACGGAGGCTCAGTCACTGGTACATTTTTATATACAAAGCCATTTTAGGGAAACTTCCATCCTACATCTGTTCCTTAATCTCACGGCAAATTGTAAGGGGCTACTGCCTGAGATCGCATGCTGTGGTTTTATGAAATGTGCCAACTGCTAGGACTGTCTTAGGGAAGATAGCTTTTAGATGCGCAGCTCCTCTGTCTTGGAATAGTCTACAATTGAAATGGAAACTGAGCAATCTGGTGCCACTAAATGTTTTTAAAGCTTGGTTGGATGCTACTCAATCGGATGCTGTTGGTTCCTGTTCATGTGGATAGTTATTGTAAATTGTAATCCCTGTAATGATGCTGTATGATGTCCTTTTTGTTGCTCTGTTGTTTTGATGTTTCATGTGGAACCTACTTGAGCAGGTCTCCCTTGAAAAAGANTACGCAACCACCTCTCAGCATATCCTCCTGGGACCCGAGGAAAAAAAGTGTCTTCCAATTTCCTTTTTTTTAACCCTAAATAGGTAGGAAATCATAAAAAAAGGAAATTGGAAGACACTTTTTTTCCTCGGGTCCCAGGAGGATATGCTGAGAGGTGGTTGCGTACCAGCTTTAAGTAACATGTAAAGTAATAAAGTAAAATGACATCAGGCAACATGTAGTCAGTGGTGGAACAAGTATTCAGATCTTATAAGTAATTAAAATAGCAATACAACATTTAAAAAAATACTAAAATTATACTTAAGTACCAGAAGTTAAGTAGAGTCATGTTTTGTTGGCAATTATTGTACATTTGACAAATAAAAATGAAATGAAATGAAAGTCAACTTTATTGATAATCTTCTCTTTATGAGATACAGATAGTTATAGTGAGTAATAGCCCATTTCAGAATCATAAATGAGTGGATTATCATTATTGATGCATTAATGTCTTCATCACAGCTGGTAAAGGTGTAGCTAATTTGTCTGCTGCTTATGGTATTAGCTAATCTAAATATATAAAGTAAATAGGACTAAAGCTGTTAGATAAAGGCAATGGAGTAAAAAGTACAATATTGGCATCCACAATGTGGTGGAGTAGAGGTACAAAGTAGCATAAAGAACTCTCATAAACCATCTGTGCAGCCGGGATGAGGATTGTTAAACCTTGTGTGAATGTCACAAAGTTGTGCTGTGTGTGTTGTACAAACCTGTTGAAAAACCGTACAGATGCTTATGAAGGAAGTAAAGCATGAATGTGCAACATTTCAAGAGAAGTGAATTATGGCCTCTGGTGCAGTCTAATTTGAAACAGAGGCTCATTGATACTGAAACCATAATATTGCAATATGTCTCCTTCAAGAAACAGACTTTGTAAATACACTGAAACTATGTTTTACTATACAAGGAGGTATTGTAAATCTTGTTTATTTGGTTTGCAAGTCAGTGTTGAAAACAAGAAAAGCTGAATGTGATTTTTAGCCATGGCCATTATTACTTGTACAGAACAAACATTATACATAAATACCTTAATTATTCAACATTTGTTTTGTATTGTCCCTGTTTACTACTTCTTGTTCACTTTTCTCTCATGCTCTCACCTTTCTTCTTTTTTGAAAGCATTTGATCATATTTTGAAATCTAGAAAGACCATAATAATATGAATCCATCCGAAAAACCTTTGTGTGATATGCAGAGCTATTGGTGTTCTATATTGCTGTTATATTGTGAGTATAACTCAGTACCAGTATCATTAGCAAACTAACTACTAGGCCATATATTCCATATGGCCTAATAGTTAGTTTACTAATAATAGCCTACTGGTACTGAGTTAATATGGCATGATGAACAATATCAAACTTTTTTATTCAGGGTCATAAAATGACTGAATAGACAGTAGCTTTGAGGGGAAACGATATTGATCAACACAAGCATACTATTGTCAAGGCGCTACCTTCTCAGACCCTCTCAGATCCCACTGATGGCTCCAAAGCACATGCAAAGACTCTGCAATGCAGCTTCCACACAGATTGTATTGCCTGGTTATTTCATTACCTGCAGCCATTCACAAATACATGGTTCAAGTACAGAGCATTCAGTGTGTTTGTCACTTACAAAATCCCAGTGAAGTTTAAATGTTGTGTAAAAGAGCTGAACAACAAGGACATGGCAATGTTTTGAGACAGACCAATATCTGACCTGCATGTTTGTGTTAATGTTGCCATCTTGTGGAGAGAAAGTAAAGCACAAGTAGAGAAGCATGTGCCATCATACTGCATTTAACTCAGTGGTTCGTAAACTTTTTCTGTCAGGCCCAACCTTTGGAAAAAAAAAAAAGTCCGGCCCCCCCAACACAAATAGTCAGGCTCAGTGGCGGCGCCAGAGATTTATTTTGGGGTGCTGTGGGGCAGCTTGACGTTTGAGGGTGCTCAAACATTTAGGGTTTCCCATTAATGTACCGGTGTCGGTACCAGATGTGTTCGGGGTACCATATGTGTTCGGGGTCCGTCTCTTACCAGTGACGTCACGACGTACGACGTAATGACGTCAATGACGTCACGCATTGTGATTGGCTGTACGGTAATTTACCCACGCTGTCTAGAGTATAGAGGGTTTTTTTGATCATTACATTACATTGCATTTNAAAGCATGTGATCCTAAATACTACTGAGTTCCCTGCTTATGAATATATTGTAGCAATCTGTTTGTTATTTATTATATAATCACCAGTTTCTGGTTAAAATAAGAAAATTATAAATATGCAAATATTACAGTTTTGTGACTACTACACCTTTCAGTGTTGGATACACAAATTTATGACGATATACAGCTAAATATCAGGCGTACAGTTCTCCAGTGTCTTGTTTAGTCAGAAAATAGTGAATGAGTAAAAACATTCAGAGACAAGTTAACTCCTGTCCCGCCAGTGACCGTGTGCCTCTCCACGCAGCTTCCTCGTTCTATTGTGCCGAACGACAGTACGCCAAGTGCACAATACCCCACTCTTTGTGACTTTAAGATCCCTTCTAATCCCACCCATTAGTCCGAAGAGGAGTGGAGATGTCACCCCAAAAGTGGGGATGTATGGTTAGTAATTACAGTCCAAGGTTGAGGCTGTTCCAGGCGAGAGCACTAGAGTGGGTTCTATTACCCCCTCCCTGTCAACTTCTGCCTCCTTCTACCCCCACTGCGTCACACCATTCCATGCAGCCTATCGTAGTGGCCCACCCACCCCCCTTCTCTCCTTCTGACCCTCTGTTTCAACCTCCAACTCCCTAAAATCTCTCATCATGGCCCTCACGTTGCACTGCTCACCCCTGCAGCCAGCACTACCTGGCTGGCTACCTACTACCTACCTACTGTTTCAACCTCCAACTCCCTACACAATCTCTCATCATGGCCTCACGTTGCACTGCTCACCCCTGCAGCCAGCACTACCTGGCTACCTACCACACACACACACACACACACACACACACACACACACACACACACACACACACACACACACACACACACACACACACACACACACACACACACACACAAACTCTCCCCCCCCCCATCATGTAACTTTCATCCCCTCATCATCCGCAGACTGTAAACTCGATAGGTCTATAAACTACTTGACTACACACAATAACCCGGTACCCTTTCGTTTTATTTTACCTACCGCCTTTAAGCACATATATGTATTCCATCCTCTCTCGCTAACCACTTCACTTCTATTATATTAGAGCTGTAATCATTATTGAACCCTTCTGGCCTCCAGCATAATTCTCTTTGCATGTTACACCAGTTTGGGTCTGCATAGCAAATTTCATCCAAGGTTAATAAAGTTAAATAATTTGACTAACCAACCATAACTGGTTCTCATTACGTAGCCAATAAACACATTCATCAAAGAGGACATGAAATACCCATTGAAAAAAGAAAAGAAAAGAACACTACAACACTTTCCTCGATGGCTCAGTTCACAAGCTGTCACAGAGAAGACGGCACGGCCGCTCCCCCAGCGGACACACACACACACACACACAATACTATCAGACTTTTGAATATAAACACAGATGCACTCCGGATGTCACCTAAACCACACACGGCCACTCAGAAATGCTCAGAGAGAGACACACACACTGAGACGCAGGCACCGCATGCCACCCTCACCAGGAACATCTTTTTATCCATCTAATTCCTCCCACTATGAATAATGCATTTACCTCCTTACTGAGGCTCGGGTTTAACGCATCGCTGCGCAGGTCTTTAAGGGGGTCCTTATTCATAAACAGCAGTGCAGTAAATACCAGAGCTTTGCAGCCAATTTAATGGCAGTTATGCTTAACAAATCTGCCTCAATCTAATGATCAGCCACAAAGCTAGGCTATGGGTTTAATCTGCACACAGCTCTGCGACTCACTGAATATGCTTAGGGATCTCTCCATCCAGAGAGAGGAGAGCACCGGCCTGACACTTAATCCTCCCAACACAACACTGGGATCAACAAAAACATAGAACAATGTTAGTCTTTCATGAATAAGAATAACATTCAAAGTCCTAAAACACTGCAGAAGCGATGCATAGAGATATTTAAACATCATGAAGCGCTCCTTTCCAAATCCTTACTACTCCCTGTCTGGAGTCATTGCTGCTTCTTATTACAGCATTGACCCTGACCCTAAACAACAATACCATGTGGAATGTAATGCATGTATTAAGAGAAGAGCTTTGCAACTGCAGGAACTGCTACAAAATAAGCCACTGTGTTAAAGGGCCAACCGGTTCAGATACAATTCTGAACATGTCGACATAAAAAGAATAAACACTGAAAATGCAGAATAATATTAGTTGGGAGAACAAACACACTTTAAAAAGAGGAAGTTCTACTGTATAGTAACATTGAAAAAATTGAAAAACAGTTATTTCTGAAAGTGAAATCACCCCTAAAAATATGTTTTCGGTCATACATACTACACTGCGATTTAAATAGCACATAGCAGATTGTTGTGTCAACCTGAATGTTTTATTTAAGTGAGACAAAGGGCCAATATGTTATTTCTGACCACTACTCAACATACGTTATGCTGACAAAAGGGCACCTGCTGTAAGAGCCTAAGAGACTGACGCTGCTCCCCAGGTAGGGGGACACATATATATTTAGTAACACATTGCTTCCAAAAGAGATTTCAACGGGGCAAAAATGACTGCCTGTGCAAGGAGAGCAGAATACAGATATAGTCTATCTCAACAGGAATCATATATTTGTACACGCTCTCAGATTTGAAGATTAGTATGGACACATTTGTTGGGGGGGTTTAAAAAAGGATGCGCGTTCATTCTATAATAAGAAAGAGAGTATTTTTTCTTTGAACACAGTGGGTTCCAGAAATATCACAACAATGGCCCTTTAAGGACAACTGTTCCATGGACCCCAGTAAATAACCTGAGAGTTAGTTGATAGGAGGGGAATTAGAGCCAGAGCAGGAGTGTGTAATGGGGATGGATAGGAGGCTCAGGCCTGGGTCAAAGCCGCTTAGGAATCAATGCAGGGGTACAGGTGTACAACCACAGGTCTATAAGAGTAAGAAAACCTTTAGAGAGAAAGGGGGGAGAGGGAGAGACGTAGACATAGAGAGAAAATAAACTGAGATCATTCATTTCCATTATCACAATTAAAAACACCATTCAGGTTGGTACTGGTTTTTAATTTACAAAAGAGAGCAGAGAGAAGAAGACTAATGTTGTGAACCAAGCACAGTGATCACAATGGCAAGACAAACTGCATCACTGTCTCGCCTCCCAGCACTATTGCAATGGAGTCTCAAGGCTGGCCACAAACCAGACACTATGACATTTCATGCATAAATAAACTCATATGTGGTTTTCATGTTCACGTGCATTAAGAGCTAAATCAAAGCGCTAATATGTAAATTTGCTAATTAAATAATATCCCACCATTACTAATAAAAATGTCACATTTCCTGTGGAAGGAATAAGCACTGAAGAAAATAGAAATAGCCTTGACACTTGGATTAAAACACTATTGATGCCATTAAAATGCTAAGTGGGTCCAACCAATTGGCATAACCGCATTTCACTAGTGGAATGTCAAAGGAGCACACGAGTAGTAGCAATTACTATTAGAATACTGTTAATTATGGGAGCTGCATATTTAATATGTGCAAGAGTAAAACAAAGGTTATGTTAATATGGGTTTATTAAGTATTCACACTCTATAAAAATGTCTGAGTGTTGTAGCTACTTGGTGCATTCTTGGGAGAAAAGCTGCTTTTTTCCAATGAACACATTTTCATTTACTAACTACATTGCAGCAAATCTTAAATGTGGATTATCTTTTTCATTATATAGTTTTTAAACAAAGGCAAAAGCCGGCACAAGTGAAGCACTTAATATGATAACGTTTGAATACCCCAACCGCAACATCATCATGGACCTCCTGTGCCCTCTTGTGGTGAAAACCATCTGCAATGTCCTCCATTCTCCCTATATCATTATTTCTTACCACCTTTTAATCAATAAAGAAAAATTAATTATTATCAGAACAATACATCATATTTCAGCTTTCTTTCAGAGGGTCTTTGGATGTTGACAGTGAATTTTCACCTTTTCCCTTCTCAAACATTCTCCCGGTTAATGATGGAGATATTAATAGCAGCAATTTAAGAGAAGTGTACATTAGGCGCTTTCACACCGGAGTACTTTTCCCCGTACTTTTCCCGTTTAGTTCCGATAGTTCCTGGGATTTTGCGTTCACACCAAAAAGAGAACTTAGTTCATGAGAACTTTTACCCCCTATTTAGTGCCTGCTAGAGAGGTGGTACTTTCCTGGGGAGAAATCAACAGTTTAGGTGAAAATGTCGATTTACCTTACATTTTTATGCGGACGATACCGTGATGTACTATGCAGGTCCCTCCATTAAGGAGGCTGTTGTTGAATTGCAAGCTGTTTTTAACATTATTCAGATTCAGATTGATAAAACCAAGGTAATGCTCTTTTCAAAAGCTAAAAATACACCAGAGCCTGTTTTAGATATTGTAACTACACAAGGGATAAAACTTGAAGTGGTTACAAATACCTTGGTATCTGGCTTGATGATTGTCTCACTTTTAAACTTCATGTCAATAACCTGCTTAAAAAACTGAGGGTTAGGCTAGGTTTTCTTCTAACAGGAACAAGTCCTGTTTCTCCATTTTGAAGGCCAGGAAAAGGCTAGTCACTGTGCCTTTGTACCCTGTGCTGGACTATGGTGGATTTGATTTATAGAATGTCACTGCCATTAACTGATCAAGTTAGATGCTGCGTGTCACAGTGCACTAAAGATTTGTGACAAACTGTAAACTAATTGACCCATCACTGTACCGCTGTATGCCAAGGGCAGGTTTGCCCGTCACAACTNAAACAAATTAATTAAATTATAATAAATTAATTAAATCACACACAACCAAAACAATAAATTAAATAGAGTCAGGCTGGAAAACAGAGCTCTCTCTCTCTCAGATATGAGAGAGAGAGAGCTCTGTTTTCCAGCCTGACTCTATTTAATTTATTGTTTTGGTTGTGTGTGATTTAATTAATTTATTATAATTTAATTAATTTGTTTTATTTATTAATTTATATATTTTAATATTATTTCACATTTCATTTGCAATGTTGAATGTTCAATAAAAAGTTATGTTTGAAAGGATGTACTTGAATTATTATTATATATTATCATTATGTCTAAAATGGTCTTAAAACGGTGCCGACAATATTATCGTTTATCGCAATAATTTCCAGAAAAACTTATCGTCCAACACAATTAATTATCGTGACAGGCCTAATGATGTGATACTGAGATTAGTTCACTGATATGTATTTTTATGTAATAAAATGTTCTAGTAACCCTCTCAACATTGGCTGTTGTAGCTATTCATTTATTGAATGGTGCAGTGATGACATATTTTTGTAAGTCAAACCGGAGGTTAACTTCACAAGGGCTCCCTCAGCCATTTACTTTCATCACCAATAAAAAGCTAACATAATGCTATAACGAACTACACCACGGTCGCATGGCTGCACATCACCACCGCTAAGCTAAAGCTGACTCCGCATGATGGCGTCTAGGAGATATTAAGTCACATGTTAGCAACTTCCGTTTTCATGACACAAAGAAGCTTCGGACGAATCTCTTTAGTTTGTGTTTTCCAAAGATTTATGTCAGGCTTCTAACCACAAACACGTTCAAAAAACCATTGACTTCAAGACAAGGGAACCTGAAATGGTAAAATGCTAAGTCATTTGGGGGTTTTAAGACTCATTCCTGCACCACTAAATGTATATTATTAAATAGATAAACATTTGTCCCATTCTTCTTTGTACTGTTGGTTTATTGAAACTCTTAGGAATAAACCAATCAAAACTGCATTATTTCCTGTGTAAGATTTGCTATCTGGTATGTTAGCAGAGGTTTGTTTGAAACGTGTGTCACTCCTCGTAGATAATGTAAGATCACCACAACTAGCACAGCATTGCCCGCTGGCAAAGCTATGTGTGTGTTCGTGAGCGAGGGAGACAAAGAGAAACATAGATTGTGTGCGTGAATGTGTCTGTTGTATCGCCCTGACAGAGCACGCTCATATTCCTCTTTTGTCTGTGTGAAATGATGTGTGTGTGTGTGTGTTCAGTTGCAGACTGCCTTGAGCTCAGTCTCTCTCTCTGTCTGTCTGGCACGCTGCCTGTCTAGTCAGTATCGCTGACCTCCAGGCAACATGTGAAATAAATAACGTAATGCATACGTATGACCAGGGTTGGGAGGGTTACTGTATCAATGTATTTCGTTACAATTACCAGTTACAAAAAGTAATATGTAGCAGTAGTTAAGTCAGTAGCAGGCATCCAACTACTGCATTAAAAATACATATATTTAAAATATGGAAGAATACAAATGAAAAATAAATGTGTCTACCTATCATGTATTTAAAATGTATTGGTACATCATATTCCTGTTTGTTATCCTTTTTTAAATATACCAGTAATCTGATTACATATTTTTTGTATGTACTTGTGTACTTTATGTAATACATTTAACTATAGCAAAAGTTACATTTATACAATGGTGGAATGTAAAGTAAATTAACTTGTCATGGGTAAATTATGCATCTGCAACATATTTATTTATTACTACAATAAGCCAAATATGATTTGATCACTGTACAGTATTGTATTTGATCTTATTCTATATAACACGTATAACATAGTTTACTTATTTCTGCATTTACTTCCACTTGCAACATTCTCTTGCACTATTTTATTGGTCAGTATTTCTATAGCTCATGTTAGAAGCAGCAGTCAGGTGGTTTTACAAATTATTCATGCTGTTCAGTGATTCTCAATTTAGTGATTCAGTAGTTCACTGTCTGACTGTCTCACAAGGAACGTCCCCCGATGCGTACCTCCCTATAAATGAATACTATTGTATGTCGTGGGACATACTGTTGGAGCACCACCCAATTGAGTGTTTGGAAGGTTCACCTCTGCTCCGCGCGTCCCTTGATGACTGATGAGCTGGTTACATTTATAAGAGAAGGCATTCAAAGCACCAGAATAAAGGTTAAACAATAATCTGTTTTAATGGTAAAAACAACAATACATAATACAGAGCACTCTGCAATAGTACAAAATACAGAGTACTCCGGGCTCAATTCCACCACTGTGCGATAATGCGTATCACGACAGCCAGTCAGAAAGGGCGCCGAGCATCAGAATATTATGATATTTATACACAGGTGGGGAGGAGTTGTGTCGGTTGCTCCTCCCTAGCTATTTGTTATTGGCGATTTCACTTCTGGGCGAGCTTGGCAGCGAGTTGGCAGTTCTCCATTGGCCGGTTTCACTTCTGGGCGGAACCCTAGGCAATGCGCAGACTAAACGTCTGAACAACCCACCCGCCCCCTTTTTGCGACTGCCTACGACTTACACAAACTGGTTACGGCACCACCTGTCTGTTGTGTCTGGTCCCGACCTGTGTCAGCGCTGTACGTCCCCGCGACCAATACGTCAACCTGTATCGGCGGCTTGTAAACACTGAGCAACGGGCAACACCGCGGCTAGACCGAGCGTCTTATTGTGTATACCTTTTCATACTTAACGGCGAGTCCACCCAGGTCTCTGTCGAACACCCAAGCGCAAGCAGGCGCTAGGCGCTGGCGCCTCAGCACCATGAAACTCCCTACGGACGGGGATCTCACGATTCTTGTCGAATTGGCAACGAAGCCACCCCAATTGATCGTACGGATACTCCAGTACTCGTTCCCGACTGCAAATTTGTAAATGTGCATTATATCGGGACAAGTATCTCTTTTTTGTATACTGTAAACACAACATCCGACGTACTATTCTAACACACACGCAATTTCTACCAAATTCGCGCTTTACCCCACACGCAAGAAACCCAGTTTCTCAGGAGACAGACGATTCTAAGACCGATGAGGTTTCCTAACAACCCCGCTGACGAACTCTCCGTCCCCTCGCCTGTGTGTGTGCGTGTGTGATGTGTGCACATTCCTCTACCTCGGGCTGTGTCTACCTCGCTTTGTCTACGCTATAGTTTGCGANCAAATTACCCAGAGGTGAGTCCGCCTGGACTTTATTTTTCTAAACCTCTCTAAAAAGGTCAAATTTCACTTGTTTTGCATCAATCTTGATACAGGGTACTTATGTTATAGTTTGGATTCCTAAAGCTTTTAGTCTACTAACCCATCATTCAAGGGTGGTTTTCACTATAAGTAATGTTTTTTTTTTTAGGCGGACATTATAATTTACATGTTTTTACTATGTTCCATCTGAATTTACTTTAAAATAAAAACATCTATATTGATTCTGACACTTCTACATCCAACTCACAGATGTAACCTTGCTTTGAGAGAATATATTATTAATTTACCCCTTTTAGAAGTGAAGATATAGTCTTTGCTGTGTTAGTGGCATTTTGGAGCCTGAAACCTGAAAAACAGGCTCAGGGTTTAAGAGGTTAACCTGTTAAGCCCTGAGCCTGTTTTTCAGGTCTCAGGCTCCAAAATGACATTCCCAGAACAAATGA
>NW_011358799.1:235083-254693 GCF_000735185.1 Notothenia coriiceps | reverse complement strand
TACCCCTTTTAGAAGTGAAGATATAGTCTTTGCTGTGTTAGTGGCATTTTGGAGCCTGAAACCTGAAAAACAGGCTCAGGGTTTAAGAGGTTAACCCTTCACATTCCAACAGAAACTGAACGATTTATTTCTTTGGAAATGTTATTTTAAATACAATTTTAAATCAAGTTATTTTGGTAAAACTAATGAAAAATGTAACAAAAAAATATAAAAATAATATTTAAAAAAAAAAGTTTTTTTTTAATGTTTTCAAATATTCTTTTTTAGAATATCTTAGGCCCTCACAGAGGGCCAAGAGGGCCCTGACGGCTCGTCAGTGATCAAGACTGATGCAAAACAAGTGACATTTTGTTACGGTTGAGTGAAGGAAGCAGGACCCAAATGCAGATAACTGATTCACCTTTATTTCAAGGATAATGAAAATAACTCGGACAAAACAGAACACTCACCGGTGAACTCAGTCACCAACAGAAGACGAACCAACACTGAACACAGGAAGAGACTAAATACAGGGAGGGGTAATCACAAGACGAGAAACAGCCGGGCAGGGTAGGAGAAACACAAGGGCGACAGGTGAACACAATCAGACAATTAGACACACCAGGGAAACTAACGACAGGGAGGAAAAACACAGGAAGAAGGACCAGACAATATACAAGGAGGAAAACACCCATAACCAGACATAAAAAAACTACAAACGTGACATATCATAAGAATTATGACACATCTGACCTTTTTAGAGAGGTTTAGTAAAAAAAACAACACTTCTGGGGTCATTTGGGCGCATTTTCCATATCTCTGGCCCCCCTTGGTCGATTTTGATGATTGACATCTCTTTTTAACCGTTAGAGCCAATAGAATCGAGGGGAAGTTCCACATAAACACACAGGTTACCAAATAAGGAGTGATAGTGATGCGTAGCCAGAATACCGGAAGCTGTCATACACTCTGGAAGCTATCATTAGCAGCTAATATGAAAACTCCGTTTTTGACATAAAAATTGAATTATGGATTATCAAAAACATTTTCAAAGTGACAGACACATTGAATTAACCTTCAGCCGCGTTTTAATGCCATTGAAAACTACTTTTGATCATATCTCCGTTTTTTGCTTCCCAAAGCTACGTTCCCCTGTCGCGAGTTCTGATCGCTCAGTGATGATCCTTATACCTATAGAATCTGTGGAATCTCAGCTTGCTAGCAAAGCTTGTTTGTGCAGATCCGATAAGTGCGTTAGCATTTTTTTTGCTCAGGGCTCATTTAGACGCTTCTTGTGAGACTTGTGTTTTGTTGTGGTAAAAATTGTTCATATCATTAGTTAGCTGAGTATGGGGTCAATATCACCATACGGTGCATTTGAGACTTCCCCATTTCCAAAAAACAGCAAGCAGACAATGTACATGCAAACAGTAAAATGAATCCAGCCTTTCATGGACACATTCAAAGTAGAGTAAATACATTGTAATTACATAGTGATTATAAAATGTACATTTTCAGAAAGTAATTTAGTCCCTTTCTCAACAATATATTTTAGTTAATGGAAAAAGTATTTGGATAATAATGAAATTATGGCAAACTATTTGTTTCTCTATAAAATCTGCAAGAGTTGCACTTTCTTTTCTAAATAAAATCTAACAACAAAGATATCTGGTCAAACTTTCAAACAATACTATTTGGCCCTCATTTGTTAGAAAGGAATCACACAAAAGGTTTTGGTAACTTTTGAAAATATTTTGTTTATTTTCATAAAACATGAAAATGACAGGGTGGACAATGACATGACAGGGTGGACCTTGGGCATGACAGGGTTGTGAAATGTCATTGAATGGCCTCATAAATGCAATAAATCTAAAGGAAATTATGTAAGAGAAAATGTCAGAGGTCCTTTTCCCATGTAGGGGGAAATTACCAGTTGAACTGACTGGTTTCGATCCACTCTACCTGCATGCGGCCACTGAATAAAGAACATTAATGTGGCCTTCTTGTGTTAAATTCTGTACATCATTCTGCACAGTGAAAGTCAAACATTCAACTGTAGAACAAGAAGAACAATTTTTTAAAGTGGAGAACAGTTGATTTAAAAAAAAAAGAAGCATGTTACAGAGAGATCACTTAGACGCGTCTCCAAAACAGTCTCTCCCTTTCTGCAGAGACATGGCTCATTTCTGTAGTTGCTCTTCCACATACTTCCAAGCAGACGCTTCAATCTGTACTGAGCGCTTGTTCAGAGCCTGTGGTTCTGGTATTAGGCAAAGTATATGCCAGTCATAGTACCAACATATGTCCTCCCGGGGACTTGGCCAATGGAACTTGTTTATGCCATTGCGGTGCATACACTTAACTTTCACACTGTGCCCTTCTGCATCCATGATGAAACCTGGGTATGCTTCATTGTCGTAATTAACAACGCACCACTCTCCAATGTGCTTCACCTCAATCATTGCTGGTCTCCTAGGGTTATCTGGTGCCTTTCCACTTGCTGGGGACTCATCAGATGAAACAGGAACATCAGCTAGAGTGACCTCTTGAAGGTTAAAGCAGGAGCAGTCCAATACACCTTCCTCCCTTTTACACAAGCATGAAATGTCTCGGTATTTCATCTGGCCAGGTGTCAGACTGATAGCTTGGTGGATTCTTAGAGTGCCTTTTACCGCAGCTATTGCAGGTACCTATAGTGATAGGGGGGGAGGGAATCAAACATTAATACACTTTATTTAACCACAACACATGAAAGGATCAGATTTGACAAAGCTAGTCTGTAATCTGGACGGGAGAGGGGGGACAGGGATCTGAAACCGAGGCAGAAGGACTATGGGGTGAATTGGATAACGGACTATAGCTTTTATCTGAGTCTTTGATTCAATATCCCTCTCTGGGACGAAGAACAACTCAACAGATGTGTCCAGGATTTTCAGCTTGTCATACAGTACAAGCACTGGGCATCAGGGATGTCTCCTGCTGACCTCTTGAGGGCCACACCAACACCGTCTGGTGCCCCCTTCCCATGACTAGCCTCAAAGAAATTCCACGTTATTTATTTGAAGCCATACTTGTAGGGTTCAGTTGAGAGGTAGAAGAAATGTCCCTTTTGTCGATACTGCGTTGCAGGCCCATCGCTGAAAAACTGAAGTATGCTGACTTGAGGGTGTCGTTCTCTCACTACCTTCAGAATTGGATCAAGGTGGGCCCAGATGGCCACAGGGTCGTGTCTTCTGGAGGGTGATATGGAGCAGAAGGTGTGCGGCGCTTGTCCACCAGCGGTGTAGAGCACTCCAGTGTGCAGACTGGCCTGCTGGTGTGAGCCTCCAAAATGCACAGATTGTATTTCTTGGCTGTACTTGCATGAGTAATTTTCGCTAAAATCTATGCAAAAGGGACTCGTTGTGCTTCAGGCTCCTCCTGAGCTCCCTTTAGGCATTAAACTGCCATTTAATGTTGAAGACATGGCGCTTAAAATGGAGAAGCCTCTCCTGGTAATCTGTGTTAAGGTCGTGCTGCGTTGTTGTTATCTCCCTTTTCACTGTGATTGTTGACACCTTCTCATCCTTCATGATCTTCTCTGTCATCCACTGAGATAAACGAATGTTCTCTTCCCCAGGAATTTTCAGCATCGGGTGACAAGTTAGGAGGCATTCACTGCACTCACCGTAAGCACAGACCTTGGCTTTCGGGTCACACATGGTTGCTTCAGACATTTCCTCAATGTTTCTTGAGGACAGCAACCCTTGGCTCTGCAAGGCATTGGCCATGAATTGCAAGTTCTCATGTTTTTTGCAGAGACATGTGTCACGGTCAGAGGAAGAGGGGGTTACCACCCAAAAGGGTCTGAGACGGCAAAAGGAGGTGTATGACACCTGGCCAATGTGAAACAGAGAGAAACTTCCTATGCAAGTTCTTCCTTGTATCGGTAAGCAACCTCCTCTGCATCTTTTTATTCAGCAGTGTGACTGTTTGTTTGCGGCCAGTCGTCATTCGACTAACATCATCTCGAAGAAAAAACTATGTAACGTTCTTCCTCAACTCATTTCGACTGACGCACCTCCTCCCATGGTAGGTAAGATACTTTGCTCTCTTGTTAGAGTAGCCAAAAGCAGTCTGTGCATGCTTTTGGAGCTTGTACTTCTTCTGAATGTTTCCACTCATCACTGCTTCTCTCTGTTTGTTTTTGCATTTTCATATTTTCTTTTAATATCTTCAATCAGGGATGTATGAAAAATAAGAGCTCTTTTGATGGGTGAATTCACTTTTTTACGTCCCAACAAAGCATTGACTTTTGAACGTGGTGATTTAGACAAACTTCCTTTCTTGGCCCTATGGAGCCTCTTCTTATATTTCTCAGTTTTAGTTTTCTCTTTTGCGAGCTGTGCCTCCAATATTTCAATTTGATCTTTCAGTTTCCTCTTCGACCTTCTTCTAGCACTTGCCCCTAGACGCTGTTGCCTGAAACACAAAATGTTTGTATATTATTATATATGGATTTTTAGTAAGATTTTAATGAGTTAGTTATCAATATGTCGTTTTATGGGGACATAAACAGTTGATAATTGTCCTTCAAATAAATCTAAACTTTCTAATAAGTCATCAGCTAAACTTCCAATGATCTAACCTGGAAAGCCCTGGCTCAGGCTGATTTTCAGGAGCTGCAAGGGAGTCTGGTGGTGTCTGACTGTAGCAAAGCACTGGCCCTGTCTCTGGCTTGACTTCTTGCCTCTCTCCATTTCTTTCTTTTTGCCCACTTCGCTCTCTCACTAAGCTCATTGACACCCTTCTTCGTTCCAGTCTCTCTGTCTTTTTTCCATTTGTCCCACTCTTTCTCAAGGTACTTTCTTCTTCTGTCCGGGTCAGCATCACGACGTTCCCGATATCTCCTTGCTATCTCAGCTCCTTTTGAGCTCATTCCTTGAAAAAGACAATTCAAAATGTTCCCTTACACACTTTAATTGGCGGTCCAGGTAAACTAGGCTTGCCTTATCAAACTAGGCTTGCTGATACTGAAATTGCCAAAAAAAGTCCATATTGTCCACTATGTATAGCATGTACTGTTATAAAATGTGTGTAATAGCTATTATAATATTACACACATTTATCAGCATGTGGCATAAACTATGTGCATGTCCTTCCTGTCACGAACCATGTCCATGAAATAATTAGAAATTCAAAACAGTCAGAATGAGTTTGAGTCTTGAGGTTGTTTGATAGGAATGATTAGCTTTTTACTCCTGTTGATCAAGTATGCATTGCCATTGGCCTTGTGCACATATTAATTATTTCTTTTTCTGGCAATCCTGTTGTCAGCCATTGCACCAGCTGTAAGATGCACCTGTCAGAACTCTACTTAATCAAAGTTTTTCTCAGAGCAGCATTCATGTATGTTAATCTCACATGAATCAGTATCAAAAAGATATTTGTGATTGATAGAGGACCCTTGTAAAACAACAGAATACTGTGGTCAGGGGCCTGCAGGCTCTTGTCTTTGCAACTCCCATTACTCTTCATGCTTTACCAGAATAAAAAAGTATGTGTAAAAGCACACCTACACCTGCAGCGTTTCTTCTTCATGGGACCCAATCTTATTAGGATGAGGTTTGTGATTGTGATTTTTTTTGTTTATTTGAAAAACTAATTTATACATCTCGTCTTTAGGACTTTTGTCCTGATTTGACTTAAACCCGATCTAGACGTGCCCTTGTTTAGTGGAGCAGGGCGGTTGATGCTGTCTAATAAATATTATCCCTGGCTGCCCTATATCCTCCCCGGACTCGGCCTGCTTATTTTCCTAGAGGTTGTACTAATGATTTTCATGGTGCCTTTAATTCAATGTACAACCCAATATATCAGCCAAATGCTACTAATTTGTTTGCCAAAGCTTTGACTCTCCAAGCAATGCTGAAAAAATAACTAATTTAACAACACATGCTAAGCATAATTGTCCTTCCTGCTTTATGCATTCTGAAATCATTATATTTCTTCATGTCAAACATTTGTTATGATCTATAACCACTGGATAATGTAAAGTGTCTGGCGTTTTTGAGATGCTTAAGGGGGTGCACCGCTTTTACAGATGCACTACTCAGTGCATTACTGAGTCTGTAAAAAAAGCTGTAAACAATCCTGTAGTTCTGGAGGGAGAAAACATCTTATCTTTTATCAGAAAACCTGTGCTACAAACTAGAGGTTTGGGGTTTAAAAACAAATGTAGACATTTAGGAGGAAAGATGATTTGATGAAAGATGTTATTAAGTTGTATTATAGGAGCTTAATAATTCACCCGTATTGGAGATTAACTAAACTAGAGACTCAATTTTGACCTTTCTTTTTAAGATACATCTCTTGAGAGTCCCTAGCCCTTGAATACTTCATTTACAGGATAAGGAAACAAAAAGCAAGTGTCAGGTTATGAAGTACCAACATATAAGGAACCAAAATGACAACAGCAGAAACTAAAATAAAATGTTCATGGCTTTTCAAATCATGCAGAACATCAAAAGGAAAGCAGATGCAATTAGGGTGTAAAACAATGTCGCACTAAATAATGATCTGATCTCAACAATCATGTGCAAACAACTTGAATTTGAAGGGTTCACATGCAAACAAGTTTGAGGTACCATTGGGATATAAGATATGTTTTTCACAACCGTGTATCTAAAAATAAATGTGTCCTTCATTGCTAAGAAAAATATGCTGAATTTCCATCTTGTAGTTCATACACAGTCTGTGACTCCCTATAATCAAAGAAGTCCACCTACCATTAACAACACATGACATCACCTCCTTTTCCAACGTTGGCCATCTCTCCACTGTATGTGTTTCTGAATGCTGCGTTTCACCTGTTACTGAGGAACAACAGCAGCATGTGATTTGATTTGCTGCTGAGTACAATCCTTCTCCTTTATTGTGAGAAAATAATGTGAAGGAGGACTGGTGGGTAGGACTGCATCCCTCCTAGCAAAGTCAAAATGAAACCTCTAGCTGAGGGACAAACATATGAACAAGCTCCAGCTGATATTTCATAAAGCAACCCTCTTGCAGTGACAGTCACGTGCGCACAAAGGCTGAAGGAAGGCTTTTGTGATCTGCAATAGACAGATATATAATTGCTGTCTTCCGCTATGAGTCAGGTCTGTCCATTAGATAAACTCTCCTCCTTGGGGCGACTCTGAACCTGGAAGATCCAGAACAGGATAGTAGTGATTAGATTTGTACACAGCAGCAGCCCACAGGCTCCTTTGACAGTGCTTTTTAGGAGTGGGCCACAGGAGTGCACACTGGATTAGCTGAGGCAGCACAGAAGGGTATGTGCTATTGAGAAGCTCCTGTCTCTGCCAGTTAGCTTGGACCTGCGCTGCCGGGAGAAGGCTCAGGCATCTCAATTGCTCTGAGGACGCCTGCAGAATAAGCCAAATAGACTGTGACACGGCCACTGAGCATGGCAACGCCGGCTGAGCCAATCACACACAGCCCCGAGTCGGAATGAAGGCTGCCGGCATTTGTAAACGAATCACTCTCACCTTCATTTTGGCGTAGCCTGCAAGATAGATATCAGAGTGAAATGGAAGTTATAGGCAAGTGCAAGAAAAACTCAAGATTTTCACTTCAAAGTGAGGAAAGGGAGGCATCTTTAATTGGAAAAAGGGTGACATCTGTTTGTTTTTTGTTTTATCAATGTAACCCCTTATACCCTAAAACACACAATACCTTATTGTGTCATTGCTTGTGTACCCATGTACATGTATAAGTTACAGAAGAAAGCTTTCATGGCTTTTACCCTCCAATACCCAATCTTCCTCCATACTTTCTCTCCAGGTCCTCTATAACTTTCTATCTGCATGTTTTTCTGTCTAAACATTTCATAAACATGTGCAAATAAAGCACATGCTTATTATCCATTGTGACACGTGATCTCAGATGACACATCATGTTCACATCATCACCAATGAGTGAAGCTGGTCATGGTAAACACCCTGTCATTACCGTTGACACACACTTAGTTAGCCAACTCTTTCTTCTCCCTTCTTTTTACCAATAGACTCCAGCGAAGGTAAGTCCACCTCCGGTTCTCCCTTTCTGACAAAAAAATATGATTGTTGTTTTTTGGGCTTTATGTTTTTTGATTTGGTTTGTCTGACTGGTTTTCAGCAGTACTGGCCCAATTGTCTCTTATCATGGTGAAAGGGTGTAGCATTGGCTAAAGAAGAACCCATTACATTTTTGGAGAAAATCACATGCGGGATACACTAATCGTAGACCGCACCGCAGCACTGAGACTGCTCTTCCTAAGGTCTTCTATGACATCCACTTAAACACTGACAGTGGCAGGATCTCAGTGATAGTATTATTAAATCTTAGCACTGCATTTGACACTGTTGACCACAACACATTACTAGACAGACTGGAAAACCGGGTCGGACCTTCTGGAACACTTTTAAACTGGTTTGAATCCTACTTAAAGGACAGGAAAGAAGTTGTTTATATAAGTAACTAAACATCTGAGAGAACAAATATGACATGTGGGGTTCCTCAAAGCTCCATCCTGGAGCCTCTTCTCTTTAATATCTACATGCCTCCACTGGCTCATATGATGGAAAACAACTAATTAAGTTAACGGCTATGCAAAGGACACACACATTTACAAATATTTACAACTATTGGTCCAGTTCAAGCACCTAGAAGATGTTAGAAAGCCCACACGTTTTACATTGTAAGCTGATAAGTCTGTTTGTTGATGATATATGTTTCAATCATTAATGCTCGCAGTGATTTGGTCCGTTACATGTGAGTGATGTCAACGGTGAAGCCGTGCCTGCGTGCCGGCAATATGTTTACTTTCGGTTTTGTTTGTAACGGTGGATAAATACAGTGAACAACCCGTTACACGACATCAGCAAGACCTTGAAGGAGCTGTCTGGGCTACATCGCTGACGCCAAGGCCCTGAGTTCTCGGTCACTCCAAAAACCAATGGCCGACCAGCCCTGCAGCCCATCCAGAACTAGAGGACAGCGAAAGTCAGCTTTCTGTGGACACGTGACAGTCAGCCCATCTGTTTGACTCCCTGATATCAACTACTTAGTCCCTACATGGGGCGGTTGATCTGATCTCTAGCTCACCTGATGAAGCCGCCTACTAACTACATCAAATCAGAGAATCTCCTTCTACAGCAGGCGCAGTTGGAGTCATTCCCATACAGTATGAGGTCAAAGCCCTAAGGTCTGATCATTCCCTACCAAGCAACAGTAGTTTGGGCTCTCTGTCTATTGAGTATGATAGGGAGACAAGACTTATCAGAGCTGGAGGAAGATTGCGAAGAGCTGAGCAGCTGAAGTCAGATTCCATTCATCCGTCTGGTTAGATCCCAAACATCCTTTGACTAAGCTTATCATCCAGTACTTCAATGAGATGCTCCTTCATCCTGGCCCAGAGAGGGTGCTGGCTGAACTGCGTCACAGGTTTTAGATCCTGCGGGGAGGGAAGCAATGAAGAGGTATCAGAACACCTGCATGCAGTGCCAGCCACGCCTTCTGTACCCAAGATGGCAGACTTTCCTTCGGCTTGTCGACGTCTGTGTAAGACACCTTTTTACTCAAGCAGCGTAGACTGTTTTGGTCCCTTCCCTGTTAAGATTAGAAGGCCGACAGAGAAGCGATGGGGCATACTCTACAAATGCCTGCACTTCGACCTCCTAGAAAGTCTTGACGCCAACGCCTTTCTCATGTCTCGTCGGCGCTTCATTGCCAAAAGAGGCAAACTCTTTGAGCTCCTATCTGACCAACTTCATTTGGGGAGCCAGGGAGCAGATCACGTTTTGCTTTAATACACCGAGTTCTCCCGTGATGTTGTTCTCAGAGTTGTACTACAGGGGCAGACGTGAGCAAAACTGTGCTCCAGACTGTACTTAAAGAAGATGGAGGGCATTCTGAATGCCAAGCCTCTTGGCTATGTATCTCCAGACATAGCAGATCCAGATTTGATCACTCCTAATATTCAGCTGATGAGACGTTACGACTCATCACTTCCTCAGCGTAGGTTTTCTTTAGGTTTTGTTGTGACGGTGGATAATAAGACGAGGGTGCTTTTTCATCCCGTTTTCTCTCGCCGTTTACTTGATTTACTGCTGATAATAGCTGTGCGTAAAGGCACAAGGGTGAAATTGTTTATTTGTCCAATTGTCAACTTCAACGTGTTGTTGGGTAGTAATGTTAATATCTATGGCAGTAGGCAGTATTTATTTGACTCGTCTACTGAAGATAAAAAGTGCTGCTCGAGTCCACTCCATTTCTGAGGTCTTACAATGGCATCCTGTCTGTCAGAGAATTTAGTTATACTACTGCTGGTTTAAAAAGCACTCAGACCCCACAGTCTGTTTTATTTTTATTTATTTTCTGGACTTTTTAATTACTGCTTTAAATGTATTTAATGTCTGTCACACAATATCGCAATGCTTTTACTGATTTTATATTTTTGTATATGTTGTAAAGCATTTTGAATTACCTTGTGTTGAACTGTATTGCATACACTTGGCCTGCCTTGTCTTCCTCGCCTTGCATTATATGTCCATTTTGCAGAAGAGGTCAACAGTTTAGATTCTGAGAAATTCTGTTTGATTTCCTGAGCAGGACAATGGTTGGGAAGTCCCTGATTGCAGGTCTGGTGGTCCTTGTGGTGGCCGCAGTGAGCCTGTTCCTGGGGGTGTTCATGGGCCTGGGGAAGAAAAACACTCCCCCTCCCCTGGACCACTTCTACTCAAAGGCTGCTGTGGCTGCTGATGCTGGAAAGTGTTCAGAAGTAGGAAGGTACAGCAATTCAGACTTTTGTTTTCCAACTGTGACACAGCGGTATACTGTGTATCTACATGTCTATAGGTGAGTCCATGCTTCTACTAAGTGTATTCTTGTGTTTGCAGGGACATTTTGAAGAAGAATGGGTCAGCCGTGGATGCTTCTATCGCAGCCTTGCTTTGTGTTGGTCTTCTGAATGCTCACAGCATGGGCATCGGAGGAGGGCTATTTTTTGTCATCTATGACTCTGCCACAGGTAAGTGTGCATTATTAGTAAAAGAAAAAATAGTTAACTGAGAAGAAACACAATCTGCTATTTATCCTAATCTTCTGCTCAACAGGAAAGGTAGAAACCATTGATGCAAGGGAAACGGCCCCCATGAACGCCACAGAAGACATGTTTGGCAACAACACAAAGCTTTCCCGTACAGGTACTAGCCTGAAGCTGTTTTGAGTATTTCCTAGGCAGAGAGGAGAAATATGTGGACTGCTAACTTTAAAGGTTTTTCATCTAATATTACATGACTCTAACGTTGTATCAGATAGACCAAGAGTGATTCATATTTGAGTTTCCAACTTATCCATCAACTTATGTTCCTTCATGCTTAACAACCTTTCTCTTCCCTTGAGCATGCTTCTGGTTACAGAGTTGTTTCTATTCTGGTCTACCAGTCTGACAGTTGACTGAAAAAAATACCTTTTAAAAAGTAAAATAGTGGTGCTGCTGTTTCTACATGACAGGTGGATTGTCCATAGCAATTCCTGGGGAGATCCGTGGTTACGAGATGGCCCACAAGAGGCATGGCAGGCTGCCATGGAAGGACCTGTTTGAGCCAAGCATTGCATTGGCTCGAGATGGCTTTCCTATTGGTAAAGCTTTGGCTCATGCTATCTCCAAGAGCAAAGTCTCCATTGAAGGAGACGCCAACATGTGGTGAGGGGGAAACATCATCAATGGTAGATTAACGTTTAATGGAGCAACTTTTATCAATCTATTCATTTAATTCTCTGTAAAAAAAACTAAACGCAGGATTTCCAAAATCTTGGCAAATTCTGCGTAGGAAAATTGTATGTTTCTCGAAAAATGTGACTATTATGGAGACAATTGTCTATAGTGATATACACACAGTGCTTGGTGCAGTCCTAGGTAGAGAGGTAGAGGGTGCGTGGCTTTTTTATGCTACCCCTTGGGGTTGCCAAAGCCGGATATTTAAACATTTCTATCAACAAAACACTAAAACTGAACTGGTTTTCTTCCTTTTCTTTTATCATCTTCCAGTGAGGTGTTTTGTGATTCTCAAAAAAACATACTGAAGGAAAACGACATTGTTAGATTTCCAAAGCTGGCCGAGACGTACCAAAGAATAGCAGAGGAGGGGCCTGACGTGTTTTATAACGGGTCAATGGCACAGATCATCGCCGAGGACATCCAGGCAGCAGGTGTTATATTAATTATTGTTCATTTTTGTGTTTATATACATTCAACCTATTTATTAGTTATTTTACTGTAAGACTTGGAAATTGGAAATACCACAATTACTGTCATTTGAGCATTATTCCTTAGTTTAATTTCACTCTGACACTTATGTGCTTGTTCTAGGAGGCATTATCACCCTGGAGGATTTGTTGGAGTACCAGCCTGTGCTCAATGAGAATCCTCTCAAGCTGAACGTGGGGGAATACACCATGCATGTCCCAGACGCCCCCTCCAGTGGCCCTGTGCTGGCACTCATACTCAACATAGTGGAGGGTGAGGAGCTTGGCCAAGTACTTGTGCAGCCATGTAGAAGAAAGGATGTCAGGTTTCCTCAGGTCGTCCCTGGGAATGTTTCTCCGCCTCTTTTGGAAGCAGAAAACAGAGCTACGACTCTGTTCTGTTTGCCAAATCTAATTCACCATCAACACCCAATCTGTTCAGGCAGACCATCTTTAGTCATGCCTTAAATAAAGAGTGGCATCATTAATTTCCAATTGGGGAAATATTTAATGTGTTCATAAATGAATCTGTAGGAACATGTTCCCATATTTGTATTGCTTTTCTGTTATTCGAATTAAGAGTTCCCAGTTTTAATGACCTGCCACTGACACTGACTGAAATGAATTTTTAGCATAATGATACAGAGGACTCAATAACTGATTAAGCACAGATAATGTGATTCTTTATCAAATGCAGAGACGTTTTTTCCTCATATTATTTTTACAGGGTACAACTTCACAGGCACAAGTGTGTCTACAGCTGAGAAAAAGATTCTGACGTACCATCGAATCGTAGAGGCTTTCCGTTTTGCTTATGCCAAAAGGAGCAGACTCGGGGACCCACGTTATCTAAATATTACCGATGTAAGCCTTTATTTTTGTATTATTGTTATGCGTCATAGATTTATTTTGGAGTTTTTTGGCTTCACAGTTGAATTGTACTTGCCACTGTGCAGTTTGGTCAGGGGCAGCATGTGCATTTGTTATCAGATTCAGAAACAATGTATTGATCTTCTGGGGGAAATTGGGTCAAGTTATAATGGCTTCATTTAAAAATAAGAATATATATATATATAAACAAAGCCAAGTTATGAGAACATTCGAAATTAGAATTAAGTATGAAAAGATTTGTGCATTGTATTAAAAGACAAATGTGTAACAATATAAAAATAATGCTGAAAATGGGATTGCCTAATGTTTAAAATGCAAGTCCAGTAGGATTAAAGATAATTCTTAAAACTAATAATATTAATAAATCATTTTAGCTAGAGTAGTTTCAAAGTTGATTATATTTTCTTCTTCAAATTATTACAGTTACTATTACTGTTTTGTAACTCTGCTGTTGTTTGCCATTTAGGATTTTTCAATCAAACTCTCAGGGAACTGCTGCTCTGAGGCAGACTTGTTTTTCTCTCCTCAGCTCGTCCTAAACATGACCTCAGACTACTTTGCTGATGGCATAAGAAGTAAAATTACAGACGACACCACCCACCCAGACAGCTACTATGAGCCGGACTACTTTGTCCCAGACGACCACGGGACGGCTCACCTGTCGGTCATAGCTGAGGACGGCAGCGCTGTGGCGGCCACCAGCACCATTAATTTATAGTACGACGTTTTCAGAGAAGCACATTTGGGTGCATTGGATAGTGCAGTAATACATCTAATGGATTATTATTACTCCTCCTGAAACTGCCTGTCAGAAAGAAAACACTTCAGTTGATTATCATCTGTGACATGTTTGTGTTAATAACTATTTAAAAGCCGTTTTATTTCTCCAGCTTTGGTTCCAAAGTCATGTCGAGATCAACTGGAATCATTTTCAACGATGAAATGGACGACTTCAGTTCGCCACACATGACCAACGGGTTTGGGATCCCTCCATCACCAAACAACTTCATTCAACCAGGTGTGGCTGGACTGAGTTATCACACTTGTTTTACACCAATCAATGGTTTAGGCTAAAACTTCTACACCATCTTCGTTGATGAATAGCAGTGTTAAAAACAAAAAAATGTTTTCACAACCCCAAAAGGTTGACTCTTTCTCTGTTGGGGATGATGCAGAGTTGATGCTTTCACCAGCCTTTTTATTGTTCCTGGATTTGTCAGTGTCACGAACACTGATAGCTTAAGCTCACTATCAGCCTCCTCTTCTTACACTTTAAAGCATAAGCCAATTCCAACTGTGTAACCCTGCTGTAACTTAACATTTTTCTTTTTTTGTCAAATTCTTGTGGCTGTTTTAAGCTTTCAAAAATTGACTTTATTAATTATTAAATATATTCATAATTCAATCAATGGTAAATCCAAGGTAAAAGTTCAAATATGATGGTGTAAAATTGTCTAATTGGGCGAAAACTATATAATAACCTTTTAGCATTGAGAGGTTTGAAAGAAAAGTAGCCTGCTGCATCTCCTTTTGGATCTGTTTTCAGGCTTAGAACATTTTGCCTTTGAGGGTAACTTTTACCAATCACAGGTCACTTTTGAAATACAATAAACTCAATAAAACTTGTGTCAACATCGGCAAAGCATGTTATAGATTGAGAGAAAATGTTAGTTATAGTTTTTACTTCTGTTAATTGTTAACCAAAGGCTCCAGGCTGCGGCTATGTGGCTAGCTTGAGCCTCAAATTACAACATGTCATCGTAAAAGGCTTCACAGACCCATTTGTTTGCAATGAAATAAATAACTAGTACTTTCACATTTGACAGTGCTTGTCTGGGAGGGGCTTAGGAAAGAGAAGAAAGGGCTGTATTTTGTGTGTGTTTGTTTTGCATTTTCCCCAAAACTTCCAACCCCAGCTTTAAGCAGTTGTAGCCCTATTTTTCTATCTGTTGCAGGCAAAAGGCCGCTGTCTTCCATGTGTCCTACTATCATCTTCGACAAAGAAAACAAAGTCAAAATGGTTGTAGGAGCGTCTGGTGGTACAAAAATCACCACAGCCACTGCACTAGTAAGTCTGATTAATTCACACGCCATCCACCAGACACACAGTCAGTTATTTAACATTTTAAAATGTTTTCTGACTGAAACAGGTCATCCTGAATTCCTTGTTCTTCAATTATGACCTAAAGAAAGCTGTGAACGAACCGCGCGTTCACAATCAGCTCAACCCAAATATGACAGTCGTGGAGCAGGGCTTTGAAAAGGTGGGTTTTGCGTGGAGACATTTAATGCAAAATAACATCTGGAAAACTGCTAGAAGGGCCAGGACACCCTCAGTTGAAATGTGCAGTATTTTATTTAGCATAACACTGTTTTTTTGGAGTGATTTATTAACGTACAGGCAAACTTGAAACCTACATAAAACATGACTTATTAGGTAGTGATTTGGCTTTAGTTTCTGAAATTGTATTCAAACATCGCAATGCAAAAACAATCCGTTCACCCATCCACTTGCACTTTTTTTGTGAGCTCTGAGTGTGTGCTAACAGCTGATGTGTTGGGACATATTGCGCTGTCGGGCGTTGACCTATCACGAAGCGTCATTTCTTGACTGGCAGCAAAAACAACCAATCACAGCAGTGCTTCTCTGGCTGGCTCTGTCCAATCATAAACAAGACGTGTTCTCCCTAAAGGAATACCCTTTCCGTCCAATGTGAAATGCTGTGGTGTTTTCTGAAATGCTGTTGTGTTTTCTGAAATGCTGTGGTGTTTCCTGAAATGCTGCGGCGTTTTCTGAAATGCTGTTGTGTTTTGTGAAATGCTGTGGTGTTTTCTGAAATGCTGCGGCGTTTTCTGAAATGCTGTTGTGTTTTGTGAAATGCTGTAGCGTTTTGTGAAATGCTGTGGTGTTTTCTGAAATGCTGTAGTGTTTTCTGAAATGCTGTGGTGTCTTGCACTTCAGGGCCACCGTACCCATCAGTATTTGCTAACAATTGCTAATAAGCACTAGAAAACAAAGCAGGGGAAGTTAGGAATGTATTGCTTCTGCAGGTATTTGACCTATTGATGGTGCTGGATGAATTAAATATATCCTCTGGTAACCATGAATGTCTGCAAATTCTAAGCCATGTTGCTAACATCTTTCTGGGGGTAAGACGTTTGTCAGTTGTAGTTTGATAAAAACAAAATAATAAAATAAGGACTGTGGGTAATCTCAGGTAGCCAGGTCGAGATTTATTGAAAGAGACCATAAGGCCAATATCTTAAACACTCTGCAACTCACACCAAAACAATCTGGATTGATAAATAGCATAACAAGAAAGAGGAAAAATTGGTATCTTTGATTTTGGCACGAGCCATCTCTTTAACCCTCTGCACTGTACTCTTTATGTTTGTGTGATGATGATACCATGGCAGAGTGTTCTGGAAGGTCTGGTCCAGAAGAACCACATCACGCAGCTGCTGCCGACTCCAGACTCTGTGGTCCAGGCGGTGGTGCGGCAGGGGGAGCGTCTCTGTGCGGAGTCCGACCCCAGGAAAGGAGGCTATCCGGCGGGATACTGAGCGTGACTTCAGGACCTTCTGTTCTCCTCAAAGACACTCGGACAGAGCTTCAACACAAACAGGTGCCTGCACTGGAGACTCAAGCAGTATTTAAGCCATGAAGACACAGCCACCACTTACTCAAACATGGAAAATGACTCCAATTCAAAACCTTTTTTACTCAAACTCAGTAATTCAGCATTTATATTCTTCCTTTTTGGCATCATTCTTTGAGGTTTTAAGTAAAATAACTGGTAGTTTGACTCTTGGATCACCACTACTGGGAACTGGTGATTTTTTTAAGTATGTCACAGTATTGGACATATTGAAAAAACAACCGAATAAGTATGAATAATTACAAAAATAAAATAAATGTTTTTTAGGTAAGAATCCGAGTGGATGTAGGTCGTCAATGTAGTACCTTCATTTTATTGTCTTAGGAAAAAAGCTGTTGTCAATAATTGGACAATTTGTCTGAGAAAGAGGGGAGTTGGTATCAACCATCAATTAAAAGCTAGAGCTTTACCAAATAAATAAAAACACCTCAGGTTGTTTGCCTGTTTTATCAACATGTCTACCTAAACTTTTCTTCTGGTGTAAGTTGATCCTGAAAACAAAGAGTATAGAAGAAACTGAACGTGTTGTTTTCTACCGTGACTCTCTAATGAAACTATTAGTTTTTGAATTGTAAATGTTTAATATTGAGTAGAGGTTAAGTGAACGTATAGTATATTCTGAAAAATACATTTGCAGATATATTTTTCTAAACATGCATTGTTCTTATGCCTTGTTTGTTGCCATGCTTGTTATTAAACATTTTGAACAAAGATGTTTTATTTTACCACACGGACCCTCTGGGTATTTCTGTGCTCACTGCTAAATGTTCTTTTAGTCAGATTTTGTTCTTCTGTGTTTTTAATGAATCTCATAGGAGGATGATTAGAGACACATGTGAGAAATGTATTTGAAGTATAAGTTTAGTCGCAATCCAGAATAGTTTTGCTTAGATAAATGTCAATTGAGTCACTCTCTATCCTCAAAGGAGGTAATATAGGTTTAAGCATGTGAGGCACTGATGAAAGTATTACAATTTCTATATATTTGCACTTTTAAAACAGGGTGCTTGTGATTTCAATGCGGTTAACCAAAAATGTTCTATTACAGCAAGACTGGTAAATCATTGTTTTCACTCAAATACAAATTCTAAAGCAACCAGGACTGAAATCTTAAGGGTTGGCACTTTAAAAAAAGAAAAGTGAGAACTCACCAAGTGTCAGAAAACACAACCCTCTCTCTTTTCCTCCATACCCAAATCTCTTAAAAAGGGGCTGCAACGGATCTGATACAGACTGATCCAGATTTGAACACTTCTATGACGTCACCGAAGTGGCGCTATGGCTATTGGGCCAACTCCACCAATCAGGAGGAGACAGCCACGGACATTGCCGTTCGAAAGCGCTGGAGACNCACACAACCAAACTAGTTTTTTAGTGACCAAATAAACAGCAATGTTCAGATCATTTACTTATTCATGTTTTAAATAAAGGTGAATGTATTATTGTATTAATATCACTCTATAACCATTATAGGTTACATAGTCTATCTGTTAATTTTGGCTGTCTTTTCAAACTAATATGGTCCCGACGTCCTCTACAGTGGACATACTGTAACATTTTAAAATAAAATAAAATAAAAAAAGTCTAGATTGCAAGATGTTTTTTTAAGCCTAAATAGGTAGGAAATCACAAAAAAAAAGGAAATTGGAAGACACTTTTTTTCCTCTGGTCCCAGGAGGTTATACAAAAATTAAAAAGCGACACAAAAAAGGGAGCGAAAAAGTCAAGTAGCACTGCTTTCACCAATGACTACATTTCAAGAAAAAGCAGCCGTTTTTGAGTGTTGGTTTGAACAAGACTAATGCTAGTGACTGCACACCATCAACCACACACCACTCTCTCATAAATATATACAAATAGAGTCTCCTTAATTACATATACCAATATCGTTGTGTTTTGTGTGCATGCATTTCTACAAACAGATGTACTGCCTATGCATCAGGGAGATCTGTTTAGTAGTTATCACAAGAAATGTTTAATCGAATTTATACAAATAAATACTTTTTATATTTGTTAGTAAGTTGGTTCGTGGAAAGCCTATTCTTTTAGATAATCACTCTTTAAGTGGGTGTAATTATTTCATTATGTCCCCTTCAAGCACTGAGAGACATTTTTATCTGCTTGAGGGGTTCAACTGTGAAGAGTACGAGCACTTTAGACCATTTGTGACACATTTCAGGAGACAGATAAATGCAACATGGCTGACACTTAGCGCCTTTTGATTCTCTGTGAACAAATTGTGCAAATATATGTCTTACATCCTTTGTTTAAACTGTGGGAGATTTTGGCAAGTTGCAAGGCGCCGCTAATAAGTGTTTCTCAAAGGAAGCACACTGACAAGTTGAAAGGTTTCTGAAGTACTGCAAATTCCTGTCTGACTGTCAGATAAACAATACCCAGAACTGAGGCGTAGAGAGGTTAAAGCATGTTTTTCATTATATTATGTTATTTTATAGTGTGAGTGTGTTCATATGAGAGGAGTATTATGTGAATGAGAAGTGATGTCGCTCGGGGTTGAATGCTGTATAATAAATGTGCATTTTATACATGCGTGTGCAAGAATGTATTTACCCCTGCATACCTATGTGTGTGTGAATGTCCCCATCTGTGAATTGATTACATTTAACTGTTTGTATTCTGTGCTGCATTAGCATTCAACACACACACACACACACACACACACACACACACACACACACACACACACACACACACACACACACACACACACACACACACACACACACACACACACAGACAGTCAGTGAAGGCAGCAGCCAGGAGGAGAGAAAAGCAGGAGAGAAGAGTGGA
>NW_011358799.1:234529-234817 GCF_000735185.1 Notothenia coriiceps | reverse complement strand
TCATTAACCTTGAGAAACAGAATGGCCTTTGCGACATAAACACTATCTCTCAGACGGACACCTTGCAAGAACAATACCTTTTGTACACGATTCACTTGTGATTGCGCAGAAAAACACATGCAGGGCAGCAGACATGTGCGTAAAACCGAGTGTGTACACACACCGACGTGCACACACACACACTTGTAATGTTATCCATAAAGTAACAAGTAATTAGCTCTGTCCTAAATACTACAGTACTCATTACATCCAAGCAGTTTGAGTCTGTTCACAGTGGAAGTCGGAAAA
>NW_011358799.1:229268-234472 GCF_000735185.1 Notothenia coriiceps | reverse complement strand
TATTTTGAAAAATAAAAAGTATAAATATGTCTTATATAGGTATGGTCCTACACTATATTATTCAAATATAGCATGATAGGTCCACTTTAATTAACTCACCGTTTCAGCACTTGAACATATACATTGAATGAATTGTTTTCCTCATTGGACTGTAAACAAAACGTGTGCAGCACTCAGGACCCCCGAAGAGACTGACCCTGTTTTACTTTCACTGTCTGGTGACAACATGCTGCCAATGGGTACAAAGCTCACTCAAGTCAGATTTGTATAATTCATAAGTTTTTCTAAACTCAAAAATATTTTAAGCTGCTTTAAAAAAAAGAAATGTGGTTGTTGAAAGGAAACGCAATATCTCTAAGGTAATAGATCTCTTCTTTCTCATGTAAATTCCTCTGCTGCAACGAAAAGCACACAAATATCAAGCTTTCTGCTCTAAATGGTTTTGTGCAAATTGATGAATAAGAATAGGTGGTTTGAATCCCACTTCAGCAAACTATACAACGAACATAAAGAGTCTTGCACAAATGCATAAACTGAATGCAATACACTCTGCACTTTGTTAACACACACATTCCTTTGGTAGTGTGTTATAACAAACATTAGTTAATCCTAAACTTTGATCTGGCCCACATACTGTACACACTGTTATTTGTAATCTAGACAATCATTTAAATACAGGCCCCATTTGGCCTGAAGCCAGAATACAATAAGCAACAGTGACAAGATTTGACTGGTGAGAGTGTGGAGAATCGCACGACGAGTGATATTTACATAAAAAGCAGGCCTGCTTTTATTATGCACCGCTGTTATCAATCGGTTTGTTCAGAGAATCGCATGAGACCAAACATGGCAGTTTCAGGGAGCATGCAGATGATAAAAGAGACATTTCCTGTCGAGGGCTCTACTTTCCTTAAAAATGCTTGAGCAGCAACTATTTCCACTTGCCCAGAAACCTATATCATACACTACAAGAAAGAGAAAGCCCCAAAAAGCAGAATAGGGCTCCTTTAAAAAAACAAAACTGTTACTACGCTCTCACAGAGAGATGTTCTCAAATACATTACCCTTCACAATTATTCCTACATGAGCCAGATGAACTGAGAACCAAATAAGACAAAACAAGTCGTTTATTTTTCTGAAAGAAGAGCAGCGTGTAATGGATTACAGGCCCGTCAGGCCACCTAAATGTAATGTCATCATACAAAAAGTCGTATCTCAAATAGTGACAGACGTAAGTCACGTAAATGTCATCGAAGGGCTATTGCATTATAGATGTGGTCACGATTTTCTCCTTCGGATTCCAGCTTCATCTGTATTCTTCAGCCGGAATATGAATCATCCTGGCCACAGAAACACATTCATCTTGTGGCTAACTGTGATATTACCCTCATTCATCATGAAGCGACGGGTAAATCAGCACAGCCGTGACAGCACCTGATAAACTTTCAACCTTTCTACCATGCCGTGGGGAGGCATGTTATGTCTGTCTGACAATCCTGGAGTGTTGCTGGGGTTGAAGTTTTATTAAAACACGCTATGTTTATCATCAGGCCACCATTCAAATCTGTACCCGGACACGAGTGCAGAGACGAGGATTCTATTTTGGGTCTACCTGTAACTCAGCCTTGTATATGACTACTGACATTGTCTTCTCTAATTATTACCCAGGCATTGCGTGCAGAGTTCCACAATTGCCTAAATATTTGCAAATGAAATGTTTTAGTACTGACAGAGGAGGACAGATATTTGTCACCATCTAGCGAGCGCAGTAGGTACTCAACTCAGGAGCGAGAGGAGGTGCTGTGTCCTTTTCAGCCAGAATGACTCCTGTTGGTTGTTGGACAGGAAGAAGTTACAGTCGCATGGAGACTGGAGGCGCTGGGGATTGCAGCTCCTGGTCCAGCAGCCGGAAGAGCATCGCACTTTTGTGGCAGTGCGAGGTTTGTCCCAGGGAGCGGTGGAGCAGGGCCTGCAGGTAGTGGACGTCCCGCAGCCGCTCCTTACAGTTCAGCTTGGAGAAATAGCCTGCTGCCTCATTTAGCGTGTCAACGGCCAAACCCGCCAAGGGAAGATCTGCAAGGAGACAACAAGAAGAGTTTATAAAGAAGGTGCACAGCTACACAGACCTAGGATCAACGCTCTAGCCCACTGCGCCAAGACCGCAGTCCAGACATTGTTCATTGTGGTCATTTGGTTCAAAAGAAAGGGACCCTCAGCAGCAGAGTGCATGCTGCTCTGTTTCTTTGAATGGTAATATCTGTTCTACATTAATGTAATGTCTATGAGATCACCCACTAGCTAGCTCTGTAGTGGGAGTACAACTGGACAATCTGGAGGAGGTGGCAGAGGGGAGGACGAGGAGGAAGCTCGACAGCATCCTAGAGAACCCCTCCCACCCACTTCACGCAGAGCTAGTGAAGATGAGGAGTACGTTCAGCCAGACTCATCCCTCCACAACAACGCACCAAGCGCCTCGGACAGTCCTTTGTGCCTGTAGCCATCAGGCTGCACAATAAGGGGTTAATAATGAAAAAGAAATAAAATTAAATCACTGATCATAAATATACACTGTTTCCACAACCCATGTTAACTTTTTTCACTTGTCACTTTAACTTATTCCGCACTTTATAACTTAGATGATGACCAAATATGTATATATGCTGACAGTTATTTTACTCTCATTTTTATTCATCTCCTATTTTCATAGTCTTTTATTATTATTATCATTATTATTTTGTCCTTGATTTTATTTTATTTATTATTTATTTTAGATTTTATTGATCTGTGTGAATCTTTGCTGTACTGTTTTTTTCACGCGTACCCTGTTGCTGCTTTGTACAACTGAATTTCCCCTCGGGGATTAATAAAGGTTCATCTTGTCTTATCTTATCAGATGTACTGCGAAGTGGTCAGTTACCTGCTTGCCCTTGTCCGTTTGGCTTGAACCCAGCCACAGCCATCTGACAGCGTGCGGTCAGCAGCAGGGCTCTGCCCTTGTCCATGACCGATCCGTGGGCCAGAACAGGCTCGATGGCTTCATGCAGAACACTCAGAGCGTGCTCAGGAACTCCCAACATCAGCTGCAGACAGAAAACAGAGACAATTAGAACGGCACTCAGAGCAAAGACATCTGCCAAGGCCAATGGTGCATTCACATGCTCCTGGGCTGCTCACATCTTTCCAGTTGAAAGGTTATTTCCTGACTGATGTGTCCATGGGCTTTGAGTATTTACTTTGGAACAACATTGAGATTTTATTGCTCAAAACATTTAAAAATCAACTTGATAGCTGTGTTAATGTGAATATTCACATATAGGAACTATTATTTTTTAAATTATGAAATGCAGCACTTATGCCCATTCTTGCCATGTTATTGTAAGTGAAAAATAATTTGTGTATCTTCCCCGTGATTTGGATCCGCTCAAAAATGTAATGTGTTCTTACTTGGCCTATGCCTCACCCTATGAAAACATTTAAATGAAATTGGTTTTAGTTTTTCTGTAATCCTGCTGAAAAAACAGAGCAGTCAAATGTAAGAAGCTTCATCAAGTTTAGTATAATTATATGCTCCTATAAAGCAATTACCTTGATGCTCTAGAAATAAAATAGTGTTGTACCACCTAAAGAAAGCAAGTGTTGTATTTATTTTTATTTTATACACCAGCCGTAATGCAATGCTTTGTAATGCTTTTTAATGCTTTTGTGATTTGTATGTGGGAACATTTTGATGTGTTTCTTGTGAATGACCTGAGTGAAGGCCAGGTGCAGGATGGTCTCTGAGGCCAGGGACTGGAGGTGGTGCTGCCTGGCCAGAGCCAGGGCCTGCAGGAGGAGAGGGAGAGCTGTGGAGAAGCCACACGACTCCCAGTGGAGCTCAGCGGTGGAAAGCATAACTCTGTATGAGACAGAAAAGGGCATGACGCACACAAGAAGAAAATGCAGCTCATACCGAAGCTTGAACGTCATACATTAAATATTTATGGTAGCCCTAAAATAAGTGAGTCAATTCAATTCCATAGATAAAAAGAGAATGTAGGCTAAGTTGAAGTAATTTCACTGTCCTCTACACTCCAGGACACATCAGAATGGATAAAGTGTCTACCTGATGACCACCTCTGTGCATTTAGTCCTCTCACAGTGCACCTGCAGCCGCTGCAAGACGCTGTACGCCTCAGTGCTGCGGTTCAGAGCCTTCAAAACTTTAGCTTTCCTGTCAGAAAACACATTGTTACAGCTCCGACACAAAATACACACGTTAGCGACAGCCATTGTTAGAATAATGCGTAAGGCTGTTACCTGTAGAGACCTTCTGTTTTGTTTAAGGCAGAGATGGCTGTGACTAGTGGCTCTGCCAAATGGTATTTCCCTTCATTCATGTGTCTGTCAAACTGGATTTTCAGATCACACAGCATCCAGAGCTGAATTAAAGATTGAGGTAAAAATAACAAAAATATCATTATTTAGTACATTTCTTATCATCGATTATGCAAGCATTGAAGGATAAAGCAATGTCTCACACATGCCTTAAGACCTAAAGAATGAAATCTGACTTTTGACACCTGTTTTAAAATACACACATTATAACGCTGTAAAATAGCGGTAACTGTCATCGTTACATCTTAAGCTTCGGACTTATGGAGATTCCTGTTATTTAGTGTGCTTTAAGCTTTTTTAAATCACATATTAAAATATAGTACATTAAATCATTATATTCATTTTAATATAAATGTTAATAGTAGACAGTTAGCAGGGATGCAAACACACGTATGGTGAAAAAAGAGAACTATTCGAAGCAGAAAAAAAACAGCGTAATATACCATCTGACAAAGGCCTGTGCTATAATGCTTCAATTAACTGGCTATTCTTTATAATATACTCAGATCAATAGAGACAGAGATGTTAAGTTATAAATCAAGGGTTTTTATTATTATTTACAGCAGGGGTGGGGAACCTTTTTCCTTTCAAATTTTACAACATCCTCCGAGGGCCGTACAAATTATTGAACTCAACCTCTGCTTAAAAAAACTAAAATCACAGCCAATTCATTTGGCCTTTCTTTCATGTTGTGCAAAGAAAAAGCAANCACATGAAGATGGTTGTATGACCTTAGAGCACGTGTCAAACTCAAGGCCCGGGGGCCAAATCAGGCCCTTGGTGGATTTAATTTCGGCCCGCAGGATAATTTTTAATTTCTATTAGATCTG
>NW_011358799.1:198586-229223 GCF_000735185.1 Notothenia coriiceps | reverse complement strand
TATATATATATATATATAGCCTTGAGCCTTTTCACTGTGCATGAAAGATGCATTTTTTTGGATCAAAGCTGAACACTAGATAATGAAGTAAATATTTTTAGTTTACGTTAAGACTTTATAGACTGTGTATATATATATAAACACACACACACACACACACAGTAGTGTTTCCCCAAGGATGGAGTCATAGCAGCGGTGCTAAGGCACGTGGGCCCAGCATAATGTGAGCGTGGAGCGCGTTGAATTTTTTTGTGTTTTTAATATATATCATGATCTTTCCAGCACACTTACTTTGTCATCCTGTATTATGATTTTCCATGACATTTCTGACATACTATACATCTAAAACCCTGTTCATGATATTTTACACATACCATACTTTTTCTATATTATATGAATAGTGTTATGAAAATTAGTATATTTTCTTTTCTCCAGCAGGTAAAAACAATTTGCTTCAAATTATGAGGGGTGATGACATCCTTTAAATATAAAGATATTCACAGACTTTGGACTAACATGGCAATAAATGCTTTATTATGGATTTTAAATAAAATATATTGTTCATTTCAAATTAAATATATTCAAGCACAATAAATATCAATATATAATCATGAACCTGTTTGAAATATACACCTCAGTATAGGTGTTGCTTTTGCTGATTTAAGCGTCACCAAAGTTTTGAGCACACACCACCGTCTCAAAAGTAAATACTTTGAGCCACGTGCAGACAAGCTTACTTTCTAAAACGTCAAAGAGTGCAGTCATCTTTACAACTAAAGAGAGCACAGCCTTAAAGTGGAGCTTAAACCCACCCAAAAACCTGGGTAAACGGGCTGGGTGAACGTAGTCTTGACCTTATGGAGGAGAACCAGTGTATCAGACACATTATAGAAAGACAAAGTCCCGCCCCTGAAGTCCAGAAACACTCCTATCCTGCTGGAGCAGGGGGTGGGGACGCCCACTCTCTCCTTGTTGTGCAGAAAGGAACAGACCGAGTTGGTGCAGTCCAGGCTCCAGGATTTGGAGTTGTGTCCAAGCTTGCAGTCGCTCCCTGCTCCACTCCTGCCCATGTTTTTGTAGCAGACCCCGATGGAAACCCCTCCCTCCCCGGCCCACTCCACCTCCCAGTAGCAGCGCCCAGCCATCCCAGCTCTGCACAGCACCTGGGCCCAGCTGCTGAAGCGCTGCGGGTGGTCCGGGTAGGGCTGGGGCTCCGAGCGCGTGGTCGCCCCTCTGCGACCGTCAGAGAGGCTCAGATAAGGGTTGGCTGTGTTCGGGTCCAGGACGATATCGTGGTGATCTGGAAATCAGTGAATGCACAATGCAAACTTTAAGTCACAGCTTTCATAAAGAGTCACTATCAGAATCAGAAACAGGTTTATTACCAGGTAGGTTTACACGTACGAGGAATTTGACTTGGTGTATACATACAAATAAAACAATTAAAAACACAGGTATAGAAATAGAAAAATATTTAAAATAATTTAAAATATAACAGTGTTTATATTGCAATGGAATAAGAAGGAATACAATTCGACTGTAATAGGGTTTATCAAACAATGGTACTCACAATGTAGAAAATCAGCTCTTGTCTTCGGTTCGGAGTTGTATGGTATCTCCGTGTCTTTTGCTGTTAGACAGATGATGAACATTAAAAACAGATTTGATTCAATGTAATTGAGATTACTTTGATGGTAAGATTAAGCCAAAGTGACTAGTTAGGAGTCTTGCTGACTTTTGTTAGATGTTAAAATACAACTAATTTCAAACAGAAATCTGGTTTAAAGGGATCTTAATTTGCACATGATGGTTGCACACATGGTATCAAGCTCACATAACCCATTCCTTATATTTACAGACCTGTCCTTTCTACAGTTTAGTTTGCTAAAGTATCATTTGACAGAAACTCACCTACCTTTGGTTTTTTCAGATACACTTGTATTGCTGGGTTCCTTCAGTGACATTACTAGAAACGAAGACAAACAGAAATAGTGAGAATTGTTGAACAAATAATCATTTTTATATGAATCAGTTGTAAAAAGGGCACTGCACCTTTATCAGAGATCCTGTTGAATTCTCTTTCAAGTGTTTCATCCAGACTGTCTTTGAGATTGGGCAGGGCTCCCCTCAGGGTTTTATACATCATATATTGAAGAGCATCAGTGCTGGGCATCTCCACAGTCTTTGTAGGGAAATGAAGAGACTTGCACTTCTGCGGTGACAAGCAGCACAACCAAATTACAGGACAGTATCTGAATGCAAATGCAACAACACCGACTAACAGGAAGGAGTGACTTTGTGGGTAACACTCCAATTCAAATCTAGTGAATATTACATTATTGTTTCATTATTTGTATGCGTTTTCATTGAGATGTAAGGGACTTGACCAAAATAAAATTTAAACATTTTAATCACTTCTAACTGAATCATAGTCAAAGTGAGTTTTTCTTTTTATAAACAAGAATTGGGCGGATGATGGGTAAATCCTCCTCTCTGATTTATAACTCTTGCTCTGAAAAGACATGTTCATCTATAATACATTATGAATAATAATAGAATATTATTGTTGTTTTTCATAATAATAATATATTTTATTTATCAAGCGCTTTTACAGCTAATCAAATTAACAACAAATTAAAGTCAAAATATTTTATTGTTGATATTTCATATTCCGTATTTGAAGTCAAAATTACAATTTCTGTCACTGAAATGTGGAGAAGAAGTATATAACTAAAGTAGCAGAATATAGAAATACTTGAGTAACCTCAAAGTACCTTCACTTGAGTAATGCACTTTGCTTCTTTCCACCACTTTGTAAATGTGATAACAACATGGTTGGTGGCCTTGTCACACATAATTGGCCGAGTTATGTTTTGTTTTGTACCTGAAGGAAGCCGGTGTGGTCCTCAGTTTGAGAAATCCTCTCGAGCTCGGCCCCGGCCCTCCGGAGCTCCAGGATCTCTCTCTGTATTTTCTCCAGCAGCTCCTCAGCCTGACTGACAGCTGCTCTCTCCTGGACCATCAGCACCTCCTTCACCTCACTGCTCTGTTTCTCTATGGAGCGGATCAGCCTGGAGAAAACCCTCTCGCTCTCCTCCACCGCTGCCTCTGTGGAGTGCTGTCAGGGTACATACTTTAAGTGTAGGAAGTATGTATGTAACACATTTTAAACTCCTGTATTGGAAATGCACTGACCTTGATATATCTGACAACATATCTGAGCTCCTTCTCCGTGTCTTTCAATTTTTGCACAGACTTCAAAGAGGCTTCTTGGAGTTTTTTCTAAGAGATTAAATATCAGACAGTTCAGTCCCTCAGGCTGCTTCTGCTCACAGTTGATTTTCAAGATGGACATTTTGGATATTACAATCAAAAGGATTAAATTGCGCTGTATGGCCTTTGGTCTAATAACCTCAACTTTTTTACACTATCATCTGAGCACAAGATATGGCTGAAGGACCAGGGCACATTTTACTCCCATGTTTAAAATGTTTAGATTTGTGAAGCCTTCACACCAGCCTATAAGATACTTATGGGACAATGTTTCATAACCCCAAAGATAATCATTATTAGTTACCCTACTTTTTTGGTACAGCATTTTTTTAAGGGTTCTCTGGCTCTTCCAAAGGATTTAGGTCACAATGTCATAACTCAGTAAAATCTGAACACATACAGTATGGTGTAAGATAAAAAATGGGGCTCGAGTTTTAGCCCACAGCTAACTCCCTCCATATTACATTATCAGACTCCTTCTGATCTCTAGCATCAATTCCCACTGGTGGAAGTAGAGTTACTCGTGTGCTGTTCAGCATCATTTTGAGAAACCTGTACTTTATCTGAGAATTTTGAGTATTTTTCTTTTACTCCACTCCTTTATCACAGGTACATATTGTACTTCAACTTCAAACTACATTTATTTTACTAATTTATTTATAACTTAAGATGTACAGATTAATGCATGAATAACTATAATCGAACAATATATTATACGTAATTTCTGCTTTCACATAATGATTTATACACTGTTGTATTTTTTAAAAGTAAAATATCGTAAAACTTGTAATACTACACTGTCAATCCCACATAACCAGCATGCACCTGAGCTAAGTAACCCTGATGGGGCAATAGTGATAATGCGGGTTATTTTCCAAGACTTCACAAAGCTCTTCCGGAACAAAAGAAAACATCACAGATGAAAGAGTACACTTTAAAATCAAATGCATTCTGATAAAGCACGTCTGAATGTTGTTGCAAAAACTAAGAATATGTCATTTATGTCATCTTAAAAGCACAAAATTTGTTTTTGTAATCACGGTGTGAAACATGAAAACTCTCCAAAATAACAATGAGTGATTTAATTTCTGCATTAAGAAATACTGAAAGTGACCTGTTGCGTTGCTCTCTCATCCACCAGTGAGACTGCGTCATGGCCCTTGTGTCTCTCTCTCACACACTGGGAACACACACTCTGCTGGTCGGTGCGACAGTACAGCTTCAGTGGTTTATCGTGATGTTGACACAGCTTCTCCTTCAGCTGGTCCACAGCAGGGACCAACCTGTGGGCCTTCCCATGAAACCTCTCCTCATGGACCCTGGAGTGAGCCGCACAGTAAGACTCGGAGCACACAAGGCAGGATTTAACAGCTCTTTTCCTCCTCACTGTGCACACACTGCATGGCACTTCCTCGGGTTTTGAGGAAAACTGTCGAGCCCCAGATTTGAGAAAAGTTTCCACCACTTCCCCCAGGACTGTGTTCCTGCTCAGCAGCGGTCTGGGGTTGAACACCTGTCGGCACTGAGGGCAGCTATACTGGCCTTTCTGCTTGACCCTGTTCCAGTAGTCCTCGATGCAGTCCAAGCAGTAGCTGTGTCCGCATGGGATAGTCACGGGATCTCTTAAGACCTCCAGGCACACTGAACAACAGAACTGGTCCTGTTCAATAGAAATAGTTGTTGCTGCCATTTCCCAAACACTCCCAGCCGAAACTGAGAGGGACAAAGATGGGCGTGCCTCAAAAGTGTGTGCTGATTACCGCTGGTTGTGTCACCTGCTATACCCGGAAGCAGCCAATCACAGCCAAGGAAGCAGCAAATGGGCTGTCCCATAACGCAACCTGCACAAAACAGCCTTTTATAGAATTGCCTTTCCTTATTGAAAAACACAAGTCACAGATGCACTTGCCTGAATGTTATCTGACATGAACACAAAAGGGCTGCTTGTGTACACTCAACCGGTTATTCTACTTGTACCTCGGAAACCTTGAGCCCGTATTTGTTTAAAGTACAAGGAAACGTCCATGCAAATAAAAAACACCAGTTTGTATAAGAGTGTTGTTGTTTTTTAATGACAGCATTTCACAAAACATAATATATTTATACACGTTTCTGTAAAGCAAAAATAGTGTTTTCACAGTTTTAGTTAAAAAATGAAAAGTTATTATAAAAGCACAACATTATTAAACGATTACAGTTCGGTAAGATTGGTAAACTAATCATTTCAAGGCAATTTCCATTTAAACACTGAAATAAAAAGTCAGTCCTGCTTTGTGTTGCTTAATACTTTAAGCATTATGTATTTGTTCTTCTGTGGATATAAACACTGTCCTCATCTCATTCCTATCGGCAATATACTGAAAGATGTAGAGCTGATAGGTGAAACCACAACAAATTAATTAAAAGTCAAAAGTGAAATTGATTATTAAATGTACAATACAGTACAGATCTGTGATAGCATATCATTAAGGTACAATGAAAATCAGTCCGTGTATCTGCATTTGGAATTTTGGAAAGTCCACTTAAAGTCTATTTCCTCCTGGGGTGGCTTCGTCGCTGAAGGTGTCTCGGTCTGGATCCTGTGGACAGTTTTGAGCCTGAGAAGATACAACAGGAATTATCATTTTGCAGCACCCTGAGGTGACCGAACAATTCAGAAATCACAGCATAAATGTCCCTGGCCTAGATCTGTGCTGTGTAGTAGCAACCAATCATATTTAGATTTATTTTTCAAGCAAGATGCAATGTAATATTTATTTATTTAAATAACCTGAAATGATCAAATGTATAAGTATATAGGTTTTTTTAATATACTTTGCTTAGATTTTTAATTCAAAGATGTAAATATCTACAATTCACCAAATGACCAGGTACATTATGTGGGTACTTTTTACTTTTGATGCTACCTTGCATGTTCTGTTAATAATAATGTAGTTCTACTTAAGTAAAGGAACATATGTTACATTAACTAAATGTGTGTCTTTCTTTCTTTCTGTCACTTACATTAAACATTTGTCATACATTTGGTTTGCTAGTGTAAACTGGGATTTGCACACTGCCTAATGTTGAAATATATTTCATCATTGATATCGGCTGTATTTACCAAATGGTGAGAAGGCAAATGTGGGCGCAGCAGATCCAGGATAGAGGAAAGGGTTCAGATGGTTCAAGGGACTTTGGTCGAGGCCCGGTGTCACTGCGAGCACAAAGAGAAGAAACGCTGTTACTGAGTCGCAGCTGTCAGAACTGTGAGGTTCTGCAGCGCTGTCATCTCTTTTCTTAAGCTGGCTCAGCAAACTCTACTATAAATAAACAAGTCGAGTAAGGGGTTTTTAGAATGGAAAGCACAAGCAAGCAGGAAATATGCAGCTTTCGACAGGTTCAATTCAAGCATATTACTTTAATATACTATTATATTATTATAATACTGCAAAACATAAAGAAAATATGCATTATGAGATAACATTGCAAAAAACAGATATTACATTACAATTTGAAAAGTGCATACATTTATTGGTTATTATATTAGATTATTGTCTGTACTTCACAGCTTCCGTGGGCAGTTTTAACACCTTTAAAACAAATGTAATTGAAAGTGTAAAGACGAGCATAAAGAGTTTCATTGACTCACCTTGTGCTGCTTCCATTTGTACTGCTGGCTCTCCATCACTGGACTGCGTTGTTTCCAGCGGGACAGCAGGATCTTGAGGACTTACGATCACTATCTCTCTCACTACAGAAAAGAGAAAACAATGTAACCAGAGTTGATGGAATCATTTGTGTCAGACAGACCTTTGATAATGACACTTTGTATCTACCTTTCTCGTAGATGCAGACAAATCCTCCCTGGCAGACCTCCTGCAGCAGCCCTTTAAAATCAGACACTGCTGTCATCACAGGGCCGAAGGTGAGGTTGGGGTCAATGGTGACCGAAGGCAAATCTGACAGCACAGGTGGAGCGTGGAGAGACTGACAACTCTGAAACACAAAGACCCACACACAAAGAGTTTGAGTATCCTTGATTATAAACTTAAGTAAAAATAGCAATAACACACTTTTACTTTTGTACTCCAAAGTAAAAGTCCTGCTTTCAAAATTCTTCTTAAGTAAAAGTATTTTTAGCTACAGTATATCAACAGTAAAAGTACTTATTATGCAAAAAATAGTAACTTGATTGTTGTTATAATATATGTTATAGAGTTCTGTAACACACATCTTCTTAAAACAAGTGATCGTTTTTTGTAGTCAAAGTATTTTTGTTTTTAAATCAACTTGTTTAAAAAGGTTTTACAAAAGAGTGCTTGTAACAAGGAAAAGATGAGCAGTTTGCTGCACTAGTATTACTTTTAGAAAATACTTTTAAAAAGTTAATGTGGATACCACATTATTTACTTTTTAAAAAACTAGATAAAAAATGTTTTTGTGCTTGGAAAAAGTAACTTCTGATGATGTTGTAGAATTGAGTTCAACGTTTCCCTCTGAAAGATAGTGAAGTAAAAGTATAGGTACAAGAAAATCAAAAAACTCTAAATATTAATGTTATCACTCTGAGTTTAGTTACCTGAAGGAAATGCACGTGGTCCTCGGAGTGGGAGAGTTTGTCCATTTCAGCCTCGTTCTTCTTCAGCTCAGCGATCTCTTTCTGGATCTTGTCCAGCAGCTGCTCCGCCTGACTGACGGCCGTCTTCTCCTGCGCTTTGATCAGCTCTCTCACCTCGAAACGCTTCAGCTCCATGGATCGGATCAGTTCAGTGAAGACAGCGTCACTCTCCTCAGCTGCTGCTCGAGCAGAGCGCTGGAGGGGAAACACAAGGACACATGTAGAAGTCATCGTCTAAAATGTCAAATGATGACCTCTTTACATCATTCAGAGGCAAGACATGCGACGTGCTGTATTAACATGTCAGAAGAAACTTACATTGAGAGAGAAAATGGCTTGTCTGATCTCCTGGACTCCCCTTTCCCTTTGAAGGATTTTCAGCTGAGAGCTCTGCTTCATGTCACCAAGCTCCCTCTGAGGAAAGATATTATGGAAAAGAGTTTGTTTAATATAGGATTTGATTAACATGTTTAAGATGTGTGGAACAGGGTTACAAATTGAAAATCAAAGAGGGTGGTTTCATAGTTTCCGCTCAATCGGGTCACATTATACAAAATCTGAAATAACAACGTTTTTTTGCAATTTGTTAAGACAGAAGTTAAGGGTTATTTTCATGCTTTAACAGACTATCAAACCAGATTTAAGAAAAGGAAAAACAGGCCCTTTCACTGCTTTTTATTAATCCCCACCACCTAAGAACAGATAGAAAAAACAACTGAACACATAACAAAATGTTTTAAAATGAAATGAACATAACAAATCGTTTTTAAGAGTTGAGGCTATAACATTTCAGCTAACATTTTTTATGACATTTGCTTTCTTTAACGTTGAACCAATTGAGTTGAGTTTGTACAATTGTCGATACTTATATTGAAAATGTTCATTCCTGGAAAAAGAGACTAGATGTTATCAAAATAAAACAATAGGATAATCGTTTTCTTTATTGTTGAACCAATGTGTGTTGAGTTTGTACATTGTGTTCAATTGTCCGTGCTTATATTGAATATGTTTATTCCTAGAAAAAGACAATAGGTTTTAAATAATAAATTGAATAGGCAAAAATAGTTAGCATTTGTAAAAACAGAAAGTACATTTTACAAGTAGATCACATCAGACCAGGCATGTATTAAACAAAGAGGCACTGTACTGTCACTGATCACCAACATGAATCAATCACAGCCCTGATTAAATGACTGACCTGCTTCTGTAGTGTCTCGGTCTCAGCCAGCACCGTGTCGTGGCCCTTGTGCTCGTCCGTCAGACACAGGTAACAGATGCACTGCTTGTCTGTGCGGCAGTACACCTCCAGCAGCTTGTCGTGGCGGCTACAGATCGTCTCCTGGAGCTTTTTGGAGGCCGAAACCAGCTTGTGTTTCTTGAAAGCAGCGGAGTCGTAGTGGGGCTGCAGGTGGAGGTCGCAATAAGAGGCCAAACACACCAGACAGGACTTCACCGCTTTGTTTTTCCTGCCTGTACACACGTCGCACTCCACATCGTCCGCCTCAGCGAAACTATGATTTACAAATGTCGTCGTGTTGGTGGTGTCTTGTAGCCCAGTCTTTTTGAATTTCTCCACCACGTCGGCCAACATGGTGTTCCTGGCGAGCACCGGCCTCGGGTTGAAGTTGTGTCTGCATTGAGGGCAGACGAAGACCCCCAAGAAGTCGTCCTGGTCCCAGTAGTTCTTGATACAGACGGAGCAGTAGCTGTGTCCGCAGGGGATGGTCACCGGGTCCCGCAACACGTCCAGGCAGATCGAGCAGTTAAACTGATCCTTATCCAGCACCACCCCGGCCTGAGCCATCGTCGAAAAACGCTGAAGTTGGAGTAGAAAATGACCGAAAAACCAGGAATCTGACAGACAGCTGCTGCTTTGTTTACAGGAAGTGAAAGAGGGACGGGGCGTGGCCAGATACACGTCACCGGAAATGGCAGCTGGGAATTTAATATTTAAAAAACAAGAAATGTGCTCATTTTCGACATGAGTTTCTTAAAGGTTTTTGGTTCATTTTTACTTCTTCTATCAATATTTATTAAAGTAAAAAAACGTATTGATTAAAAAACACGTAATTTTCAAAATAATGTAGCCTGACCGTTTTTATTTTTGTATTAACATGGCCGACACAACTTTCCAATTCTCTTTTATTTCGCTAATTATTTGTCAAACATTTTTGAAAGCTGCAGTGAAGCCAGAATATGAGCTATTCTACATAATACTAGGAACTTAATCTAAAATATTGTGAAGTGAATTTCAAGTACTGAGAACGCGGAAGTACCGTTTGTTTTCATAATACTTGGCTAGTTTCTTCCCAGCAGGGTGTATACATGGATAAATATACCAAACCAATACATAAATGTAGTAAAAATATGTAAGTACAGGTCTTATCATTTGAACCATCTGCAAATGCTAACATCAGTTGCCAAATAAGTTATGATATGCACTAAAATTACCTTATTTCCCTATAGTTGTGAAGTACTACATTTGGAAATGTAAATAATAGTAAAATACTTCAAAAGTGTAATAAATGACCCTACATGAACAAACGTACAAATCCCACTACTGCCAAAATCCATGCAATTTCATTTAAAAGTAATGAATCAGGGCACCAAGATTCAGATTGACCAACATTGAACAAATGTTTAAATTCTTCCAACACAGAAACTTCAGACTTTCACAAAAGGTTAACATGTTTGTTGGTTTTTCAATCCTCTAAAGTCAATGTAGGGTAAACATTCACCTATTTTTGTTGAGTTCCTGAAGCAAGTACTTTGACTCTACTCTTCCAAGACACATATCCAGTGGCGTTATTGAGATGTAAATACTTAGTGAGGTACAAATACTGGTCTTCAATGCAGGACCACAGACCACAGTACATGAATCTCTCTGGGTTATTGATGAATAACAAGCACTTAAAAGCAAGCAAAGTAACACACATTTTTCCAATGCATTTTTTATTTAAAATGCTTTGAAATAATGAACAAACACAATAAATAAAGTGTGGTACATTAACCCATTGCAATAGATCATACATCATATAAGTGGAAAATAAAAGTGCAATGAATATCTTTAAACTTAAATAAATTAAGCAGGATTTCCAGTGCATCAACAACATAAATATCAGGTAAGACATACATCTTTGAAAAATATGTTTCCTCTTCATACACAACAATACATTACTTTGGTCACAAAATAAAGCTTAGTTTCAGTCAAATAAAGGTTCCCAATTTTAAAAGGCCAAGCGAGCATTACCCTAACATCTTTGTTTCTTGTAAGTTTCAGGTTTTCCATTAGCATTTGCATATCATGACTGCTTATTTCCATTTAAGCATTTCCCCTAGTTTTATACAATTCCAATCAAGGACCCACCCTTTAAATGCATGTATCATACATTCAGTAAAATAACTCTACTGTACTGATTACAATTATCCTTCAAAGTCAAATATTCCCTTTCCAATTGTTGTCCACTCCCTCGGGTTACATTGTGCAAAGTGCTGATGGAAAGAGTAAAACCATTTTCAGTACATGTTCATAACGTCCATTCAAGTCCATCACTTAAATGGTGATGGAGAAGTCCATCACACCTATGTTTTTTTTTGTAAAAAGGTATAATTCTCTGCAATTGTAACTGTAAACTACTGCTAATCAAGAAAAAACAGGCACAAAATAAATCCTCTAGTTGTTTTGAAACATGCATTTATGTCAGTGGAAGATTAAATTTAGTTCTACATGCTTATCTGAAGTTAGATAACTTTTGCTCAAATGAGAATGAAGATGTCTCAAGCCAGTCTATACGCTGCAATAAATAAAGCTAGTTTTTTTCTGGGAGAACTTTTAATATCATCCCAATGCATATGGTGCATTTCAAAACATGGAATATCTTACAGTTCAAGTTTTCATAAGTTCAGATGTTCCGGTCACATCATAGAAAAATAAACAGCAGGAAAGATGGACCCAGAACAGAGATAACTTTAGTCGTTTAGGCCAAATAAAATCTCTAAGATGATCAACTGTGTGTGTGCATGTATGTATACTGTATGTGCGTGCAATGCAAATTATATGAGGGGCTACGCTCATGATACATGGTGTGGGGCTTCACTTGTTCTTCTCCTCCAGTCCGCTCTCCGCTCTCAGGGCCTGGCTGCTGGCTGTGATGAAGCTGATCCAGTGTTGGAGCTCTTCTGGAAACACTGGGCATTCGATCTGCACAGAAACACAACATTAGCATAACGATTAAGCCACAGTCTAGAGCTGGAACAATCAGTCTATGGACAGATAATTATTGGCAGCCACATTCATATTTTTTAATTAGTTTTTAGAGAAAAATAAAAAGCATCCCCATGGTAACATCCCCCAAAAGTCTGATGATTTGAGTTTTTCTTTGTCTTGTGTTTTAGGGAACTGAATATCTTGTGATTTTGGACTGTTGGTTGCACAACAACACATTTTAAGGATTTACCTTGGGTTTAGGGTCAGGCTAAAATGATTAGATTATGATCAATCAGGAAATTGATGGAAAATGACAGGTTATTTTTTGGCAGTTAGCGATTCTTTAAGTAATTTCAAATTGTTTTCAAATGTTGTTTGGAGAAAACACAACTTCTTAATTTCATCAATTTGGGTTTCTCATATTTTGATTACTGAACAAAATGATTAGCATATGTAAATAACAGTCAGTTGCAACCCTATGCGAGGCATACCAATACATTCCTCCAGCTCTAGCTGTTTCTCACCTTCTTTTTGCAGACAAACTCGATGATGCTCTCCGGGCTGCAGTGCACCACGTTCTGCCTGCAGAGCATGATGGCAGAGACGAAGCCATCTCTCTTGGACACAAAGCGCTGCTCCACGTAAAACGCCTTCTCGTCCCATCCCACTATTTTGGTCCGAATCTCAAAAGCCTCACGGAAGGCCAGGGAGCGCCGGTACCGGATGGTGGAGGCCCCTACCACCATTCTGGCCCCCAGTTTGCGTGAGGCCATGAACAGCCCGTTTCGCATGTAATGGTGGAAGCGGGCAAAGTCACACTCCCTGAGATATCGGGAGTTGTTCATGTGGCCCATGTAGTCCAAATCATGAGGAAGGACCATGCCGTCGATGCTTTGCTCAGCCAGCAGGTCCCTCACTCTGGGTTGGAACGTCGCCTCGATGAACACATGGACCCCCCGCAGGAAATACCAAACATCCAGAGTGCAGAAGAGCAGGAGGAGGGCGGCCAGCACCAGCAGCAACATCTCTCTGGAACAACAATCCCAACAAGACAAGATTAACTTTTATTGATGCCAGCTGGGAAGTTATAATGGGAAGATAACACTTAACAAAGAATAGAATAAATAATAAGGTACTATGCATCTCAGTCTCTTAATGATAAGGTACTTAGTGTTTTCCTGTTTATAAATATAAAGATGTTTTATACATATAATATAGAATATGATTCACAAATCAGTAATATATTAAAACAAAATGATACATAATAGAATCAGGGTTTCTGCCGAGTAGCTTTTCACAGCATTTACTTGTATGGTATATAATGTCCACAACATTAGCATTGTAACACCAATGACAGAAAAATGTATTGCAAAGATACAGAATTCTAAATAAATATATAAAACAAACAAAAATGCACATTTAATACAATAGCATAGTATGAAAAGACGTACAATATATCTAAATTGTGTTTTTTCAATTTGTAGATTTGTGCAGAATTGGCCAAGGAATATAATGTAGCTTAATAACTAGCTTAGGTCAGCAATAGAAAATATAACATGTGATCGAATAAGGAAGGAATTGGATCAGGTTATTAAATATCAATTCTCTTCTTTTTTTTTCTAAAAACAGTATAATATGTGTGATGATATATAATACCAATACAAAGTGACAAGAATCAAAACTTGCATAAGTGCAAAATAAATGTTACATATTATAGTATATATTATTATAGTAGTAGGGCGATGCCATAGTTTATGACCGCAAAATGCTTACAATAACAAGAATTATAGGTTTTGTAGATTCACGACCACAATAAATATTGAATCAGGCTCCTATGACCTCATCAATGTCAGTGCAGATGTGTAGAAAAACAAGCGATCCTTGGTTCCTTTTTAATCTGTGGCTTAATATCATAGCATCAAATACGGAAGCATCTCGTCGCAATAATCAGAAGCACAACCTTGAGCTCCGTTCAGATGGATCTGCTGTGACAGCCAAATCTGTTAGCTTAGCTGCTAGCCACCGTCAGTAGATGGCCTTGCAAAAATAGAGACCATAGGCTACTTCCTGGCCCGTAAAGTCGCATTTATTTTAAAAACACTTTCTAATTTCCGTCATTTAAACATCAAGCACACATATGGTAGACTTGTGTTTTGATGGCTTTAAAACGTACCGTGCGTCCAGAAGAGAGTGTTACCATGGGATGCGATACAACTTGAAGCAACCAGCAACCGGCAGAATGAATGAACATAACTTCCGGGTGTGTGACGTAGGCAGAGATGCTGTGCAGTTCTTCTTCTCTGGTTTAAGCAGCAGCAGGCATCCTTAGTGGTGAACTACTGCCATCTTCTGTTGTTACTTTACTCCTACATTGTCCGGTTTTCTTGTACTTTTCTCCTCCTGTTCTCCTGTATAGTTGTCTTCGGAAAACCCCAACTAATTTGTCCATTTCACCACACCACATCGTATGCTATTAATATTAATATTCTGTATTTATATTCTTTCATAGTGTTAGTTTTATCGTACTTTCTTCCACCAAGTCTCCTCTCTCTAAATGTCTCCTCGTCTGACTTAAGGAATTTGTTATCCTTTCTTCTTTTTAACACTACACAGGAGAACGAGAGCACACTTCTTCATATTGTAGTGTGTTCACTTTTTTTGTTAACAATTATTGGGAAAATGTATGCTTTTTCTTCAGTAACTTCCATGTCAAGTAAGTTGCCCTCGTTTAAAAAATGTATCACAATATTGGACACTGCAAATGCAATGGTGCTCCTCAAAGGTTTATTTCTGCCTGTTTTTTCCATTACAGAGACATATTATAACTGATGTAACAGTTAGTCCAATTTTCTTGTAACAGCACTTCTTAATTTTTCCAATACCATAGGTCACTTTATATAAATAATAAAATCATTACAGTATATCAACAAGGCTTCAAAAGCAATTTGTTTTATTGCTGTAAAAGTACATTACAATTAACTTCATACAATCATAATATTTTATTATTACTGCATGAGTTTCAGCTTCTAGACTCTCGTATGCTAGTTATTCCAGTGTTGACATAGGTAAGTATTTGGGTGCAACTGCAAGCATAGCTTGTTTTTTTAATATGAAGGCACAAGTGTGTTTAGGTCATGTAATGTGAACAAAGACAAATTCATTTTAACCCTGACATGTTACATTAGCTGTCTTACAAAAAGCCTGTCTCAAAGCTGCCCATGCAATTTCTCATTTGCTCTTCTCTTCTAGTCCACTCTCGGCTCTGAGGGCCTGGCTGCTGGCAGAGATGAAATTTACCCAGTGTTGGAGGTCCTCTGGAAACTCAGGGCATTCCACCTGCAAGAAGCACACCGTGAACTCAGCGTCTTTCAATATTTAAGAAGGTGTCCAATTCCCATGTGTGTTAAATCATTCAAATCTTACCTTCCGCTTGCACAGGTGCTGCATGATCTTGTCCGGGCTGCTGCGTATGATGCTCTGCTTGCAGTACATGACTGCACACACCAACCCATCTTTAGTGGACACAAATCTCTGCTCCAGGTAAAAAGCTTTGTCATCCCACGAGACGATGCGACTCCTCAGCTCGAACCCCTCCCCTATACACAGAGCCCTTCGGTAGCGGATGGTGGTTGCCCCCACGACCATTGAAGCTTTGAGTGCTCGCAATCCCTTAAATACCCCGTTACGTATGTAGAGGGAGAAGCGGGCAAAGTCACACTCCCGCAGGTAACGTGCATTGTTCATGTGGCACATGTCGATGTCATGGGGGCTGACCCGGCCTGTGAGGGTCTGCTCTGCTGTGATGTCCCGGATTTGAGGCTGGAACCAGGCTCGCAGGACCACAGCAGCGACCCGGAGGAAGTACCACACATCCAGGGAGCAGAAGAGAACCAGCAAGGCGGCGAGCAACCACAGCAACCACCACATTGTGCTGGAGAAAAAAGGCAGAGGGGTTACTGTGATGTGAAGATGGGGTGCAATCAAAGAAGCCAAACTAAAGCAGATGTATGAGAGTTGTAGTGTTTGATTCCAGTTATTAAACAATCTGAGGTAAAAGTGAAAAACAAATCTTAATTAATGAATTATACTCATCATATTGATAACCATCATAAAAGAAAATGTGACAATATCTACTATTATTAATGCCTAATTGTATCGCTGCATGTTTACGTTTTTGCTGATGTGTCGCAGTTAAAGAGAAGATTTCCCCCGCTAACAAGTATTTATTTATCTCAGTAGTGTTAGAGCTACTCATTTGAACAAATGTGCCTTCAAAAATGTATTTCTTTAAAATTAATCTGCATTTTCTTCTTAGTTTTGTTATACATTCTGAGTTGCTCAGAAGCATAAATGGAAAACAGGGTATCTTTATCCGCTTGAGACTCTATTTAATGTCCATAAGATGGTAACAGTGAATTACAACAGTGTGGTTGATGTTTAAAGTGGCACAACTTTTACAATTCTCACACTTAGCAGGCATGTGTATTTCATTTTATGTTTTTGACAAAAGTGAGTATTGTAGTGTTTAACCAGCAAAACCTGCATGATTTGAGTGATTCAATGGTTTAATCAAGTGGTCATTTCCTCTAATGTTGACATGAAACCCCCCCTCACCTTTTTATTGTATTTCACAACAGAACCATTGAGATTCAACAAGGCTGTTTGAAACGAGTTTCAGTGTTTCCACTTTTCTGCATAACTGTGAAGTGATTTAACTTAACCGGAGAGTAAACAGGTTCTGCAGGAAAGGCAGGTGCTTGCTCAACCTCTCAAGTGTATGATCAGTTCAGAGTAAATGGAAAGATTACCACATTTAAAGAAAAGGATACTAATCTAACCAACTACAGTTGTTGTTACGAAGACCAAGTTTTGCCAAATGTAAGAATAGTACTCACAATCGTCATTAATACGTTTTATATTAATAACAAGATCAACATGTCATACCATTAATACAGCTTAAAGGGCTTTCAAAATAAAATGTAAAAAGACAGAAAAAAAAGTGTAATGAAAAAAAAAAGAAAGCTTACCATTTAAAAAGAGAAACTTTAAAACATTAACTATAAGACGGTTTAAACATTAATAAAAAAGCATGTGGAACTATGAAACCTCCTTTAAATATATTTTAGCCTAGTTTTTTATATATAAGTGCCATTAGCTAAAGATCATTAGAACTGAGCTGAACTAAAGAAATCAGTGCCATGCCAGAAACTATTTACACTAAAGAACAGCATTTAGTTTAGTGACAACAGTCTGAAAATAATTCTGTCAGAGGTTTCATTCACAGGAGTCATAATAACCATAGACTATACTATCATAACAGTACTTGTTTTCAAAAGTAAGCAAAGTTACTATAAACGCTGGCAGGTCTGAAGTGCACAACCTATTGAGGGAACTTAAGTATCGATAGCGTTCGGTGTGGTGTAACTCTACAAAGAACGTGAACAAAACGATTAACCAAAGATAATATAGATTAAGAATCTAAGAAGAAATCCAGTTTAACTCACCTGCTGTCAGATTCCTCCTGTTTACACTGAATCTACTCAGATATGCGGGACTCGACGGTTTTCAATTCATATGATACACATCCATGATCCAAGCATGTTTGTATCACTTCCGTCTACAGCCTTCAAAATAAAAGCATAACCGGAGACGGTAAAACCACCCGGTCCGTAACATAATGAATAGGATTTATCTATAAAAAATATATATAGATGTTGTAAAATAACACTATAATATAGTTTGTAAATAATACATGAACTATTTTATCTTTACTAAATAAAACGTAATTTTACTTATTCCCGGACATGACGTCATTTAGAATGGGAGGCGGTGATTGGTCTTTACTGTAGATATATACTTTTACCCAGCGCCATATAGAGAGAATATCTATCTTTTACCCAGCGCCGTATCTGCTTTTACATATACTGTATGTGATAGAGTTTTTAAAGAACATAGTATGTTAGTTTAACTTAAAGGTAGGTAGGGTAGGTAATTCACTTCAGAAACACTTTTTGTTATTCCATGGGAAATGCTCTTACATCCCGATAGCAATGAATAAATGAAATGCTTTGACAATAAATATATACAAATATTTCATCTGTGGGAGCCGTGGCGCTGTAAAAAGCAAGTCCAATTATCTTCCTCGGCAGATAATTAGATGGCCTACCTGCCTGTCAGCCTTCCATCTCGTGCACAAACTTATCTCGTGCCCTCATTGGTCATGTCACATGTGCACGTTCGTGTGTGTTGGAGGACAGGCTCTGAAGGAAGGGGCAGATTTTTTCAGGTTGTGTACTTTCAAATTCTAGCTTACTCGAACAGGTTTATCCATTCTTACCTACCCTACCTTTAAGTAAACTGGCTGAGTACTTCTTCCAACAGGGCCATCTCTCTATCATTATGCTACATACATTGTCTCTGCCAAATTGACAAGTTCTTATTTAATTGACTGGATACAAATAGTTTCTGCTGGATTGTGAAAATTCAGGCTACTTGTTCCCTTTCAAGTTCTCATTAGACGTTGTCATAAAACTTTGTCAAAATTGAAAATAATTTTAAATGTTGCACTTAGTTGGCTTCAAACGCTGAGGTTTCAGTGTAAACCTGGTGTAAACCCAAAGGCCATCACTGATGTGAAATAAGTGACACTGAGATCAATAGGTATATTACACTGTGGAAAAAAATTAGGCAACTTTTGTATATTCGTTTATTCTGTGTTGTGTCAGTCCTGTTTTGATGGACATGATCTACCGTCCAGCCAACTCCAAATATCTGTTTTAGAAACTTTTCCCTTTACTAAACACAAACACTCATATCGTTTACCTGGTTCATAACGTTGGGTACGACACATTTGTACGGCCACGAATTACAGAGAGTGTCTCTGATTCTCGCTCTCTCGAGCAGCGTCCCCTACTACAACCGTATGATGGCAGATCTTCCCATTGTACGACTGGCGATGGGATTTCCATACTTAGTGGTTGGTCCAGATAATCGTCTCTCAACACATATCCTTCACGTCGGGTCCGTAATTTTCCCTAGCTGTCAGAGAACCCATGGTCGTGCCGCCATTGAATATTAACTTGGACAAGTTTTCTAAATAACGGTTCTTCTCCTGTATAGGTTGTGAGTTATGTCCCTTATGACGGCTGGTTTCTGTATACACTGCTAGGTATACCGTGTTAGATACTTTATTAGAAAAAAGAGATTATTTTTATACTTTCTACGTTTACAAAAGTGTACGCCTCTTTTCTTTTTTGCACACCACATTATCTATCTATACCGACTGAAAGGAACAAAACGTCTCGTGGTCTCATAGACGTTAGGGCTTCTACTCGAAATAAAAATCGGCCGGTGGATAAATGAGGTTACAAACATGAGGCGATCGGGGGATAGTGTTACATCTTCTCCGTAGTTCTCGGACACACGGCGTCGTGGTGGCGTGGTGATTCTTTTACGACACCTGTACCTCACTCGTCAGTAGGTGGCGTGAGATCCTTCAGACACTATATTGTTAATATGAGCTATATGTTTCATATTGTTGATACGACTATAAAATGTCGCGAGAGGGAACCTGCGAAAGTGCGAGGTCTTGATTTATCGGACTTTTCCTTTATTTGCTGAGTTTCCGATAGATCAGGGCACTATAAAATCGTACTCGTATAGTCGGTAAAATCTGAGACAAATACATATGTGAATTGAGTCTGAAAATGAAACTAAATATGAGTATATGATTATTGCCGAATCCAAAAGCGTTTAGGAACAGTAGAACATGATTTCTACTGTCAACATAACATCTCCCAGGCACATATCACCAATATGACTCTGATATATAAAACCACACTAACTGTGACCATGAGCGCAATCGGACACGGGTGCACTGGTATGGATTCATAAAAACACACTGGATATATTTACCAGTTTGAAATATGCCAAGATTTCCGTCGTCCAAGCTGGAGTTAATAGACTACTTCCAAACCAAAAAAGAGTTTTCACTAAATTCGTTCTTACCAACCAAAGTCGAAAGTTTTATCCAAATAAGGGTTTTAGAAAGAGTTACATTTTCGTTATTTCTACAAATGTCATACCCATAAGTTCAACAAAACCGTAAACTGTCAAATACTTCAAATACTTGACAGATATATTTTGTTGATAAAACCCCCAACTAGGTAGTGTTACCAATATCCTCTTCCTTGGTTATAATTAATTTATTCTTTATTCACATTCCTATTTAGTCGAAAGTATCATTGTTAATAATGAAATTTTTTCCTGAAATAGAATTTTCCTCAAAAACTGTTAAACAACATTAGACAAAATTAAACGATAATACACAAACAATTATCACAATTATACAAGGAACCCTTTAACCCCCATTTGAACAAGTACAATTTTAACATTATTATACAAAAAAGAGTGAGTTAAAACCTATACTAATATTAACGCCTTTATCTTTAACCGTTGTGGTGTATAACTTTTTTGACAACCTTTTTATTTGAGGATATTGACCTTGGGACTATTATAACTTGTGGACAAGTAGGATTTGTATATGTTTCTCTCATAACCTNTTATTATTATGAGTGAGAAAAAGCAAGAAAGAAAATGATATATATATATATATTATTATTATTATTGTTGTGTGTTTTGTTTCTGAATTTATTGAACATGTCAGAAACAAAACACACAACAATAATAATAATAATATATATATATATATCATTTTCTTTCTTGCTTTTTCTCACTCATAATAATAATTATAACAAAGTAAAAAAAAAAAAAATCTCAATGGCGATGCCAGTCAAATAATCGCAATCAGTTCAATTCTTTCAAAATCTTGCAGCCCTGTCCTTCTCTGTCGTCGTTGTAATGATAGAGATGCATTTCTCTCGAGATGAGAGCCCTCCTCAGTAGCTGCAGCAGAGGGAGTGAGGCTTCCTCATGTTTCAATCTGTGCAGTCCACTCCAAGTGCTCGAGACACTGATTGCCAGAAGGGAGTGAAGCAGTCCTCCTTCCTGTGAGGAGCAGCTCAGGGTGGAGGAGGGGAGGAAGAGACCCCCCCCCCTGAATTGTGTCCGTCTTTGACCTGAAAGCCAAACACAGAAAGCTCTGCCAGACGTTTTTTTTATTCTTTAAACATCCCCTCTTTTTTATAATCCTCTTTTACTTTCCCTTTCTCTTTGTGTGGTGTTGAAAGAGCTCAGAGTGCCCCCCCCCTCGTTTGTGAAGTGCCGCTGAAGCCCAGCTCAGCAGCCTGTCGCGCCTCTCTCCTCTTTTAACTCCCAGCAGAGGAATGGGGGGTCAGGAGGACCGTCAGCTCTCAGGCTTTTCCCTCTCAGCCATGTCCCTCCCAAAGCTGGTTGTTTTCCTTTGTGTGCCTTTTTATACGTCTCTCACAGGAAAATAGTTTTCTGTTCATCCATCTGTCTGTGTGATATAAATCAAGGAAACCAAGTTAGTGGCTCTGATTTAAAAAAAGCAATTCTTCGTTCAAGCATCTCCAGTTTTGACCGACTGTAGAAAGAAGCAAAACATGTGATCTTTAAAGGATTTCTGCATTTCATTGGCATGCCAAGAGCGACTGCACATGAGCAGGCATCAGAATGAACAATGTTATAGCTGCCACTCTGATATACATTCGCCCATAGAGGAGGATGCTTTTGATTCGTAGTGGCATTTACATCATGCTGGCTAATGAGCAAGGTTGTCAAGGAGACGGGGAAATTGGTCTAATGGGTGAGAGGCGGGTGAGGGGGATCGCTAAATATGTAGCGCTGTTCATTTACATGGGGTCAAGTGGAAATAAATGACATTAAGCTGGAACTATTGTCGAAGGGTTTCATTGTGCTCTCACACCTAGCATGTGTTGGTATTTCCTGTAGTGTGTGTGTGTGTGTGCATGTCAATGGTCTACAAAGGCTAAAATTCCAAAGTTCTCTCCGGAGGGGGTTTCTCAACTCAATTTCTTAGAACATGGCAAGCAGCAATATACAAATCTGGCTCGAGTTACTTTCACCCCGTAATGTTAACGTAGAAGTTTCCTTGGTTTGTCATTATGTCTAAAACAAGGTTAAATGTTAGTTATTTATATGCGAGCAGGGGACAAAATGAAACAGTTGAGAGTAGCACACCCTGCGCTTAGTCACCAGCTTCCCATTTGTCTTACGTAGAGCCGACGATACAGGATGACCTCACTAAAACTGTCCACTGAATCTTTTACCTGTCACATGACTCCACATGCCGTATGACTTCATAACTGCTCATGCTCTGTTTATAGAAAGTCTACGTGATCAGGCAGCGGGAAATAAAATAAAAAATAATTGAAAAGCTTCAACAACAGGTGTGAAGGTGACCTTACGGTGCGAAGCATGGGATTCAATCTGCATGCTGAAGGAATATTTTAAATCATTTCAGGAAACAATACTACATGACATTCCTTATTTTAATTTTAATATCTCACACGTAGTGACAGTTAAATACCGAGCAGCATTTTCCCAACAGGCCTCACCGCGGTTTACTCATCCATCCTCACCAGGAGGAATAAAGGCAATGAAAGGAAAGTAATAGCCTGGCATAATCCAGCAGCTGAAGCCCGGGGGGATAGAGGCCGCGGCACGCTCGCATACCTCCGCCTCCTGGAGGAGTTGACGTCACCGTCCCTCATCTTGTCATAAATTTGTCCTTCTATATACTGTTCTCTGTTAAGAATCACAGCTGCTGCACTTCTTGTCTCGTCCTGTCTCTCGAACTGACCCCTCCGTCGTCTCCTTCCTGCCGCAGTAAAATGGAAAGTTAGACTAACTTAAACATCCCGCGGCATGTTAGACAACTCCCCCCCCCTCTTCTGTCCCTGTCCCGGCCTGCGGAGAAATCCAGTTCGACAGCTTTAATGACGGCAAGCAAAGGCACATTCACAAGTGCAGAACACAAGCTTTTGCACTTGCATTCGTACTGCTTGTTGTACAGATAGAGGTTATTAGACACTCTCATGCAGTGTCACACCACCCTCCGACTGCAATTGTAAGAATGTATTCAGGGATGGCTGCAGTGTCTCTGTGGCTGTGGCCTAATTGAAGTGGAATTACATTTCTTGGGTTTGAAATAACAGCCATTGCTTCATAGCCCCTCCCCCTCCCCCATTTCATGAGATGTAGCCAACACAGAAGATATCAATCTGTCCAGCAGTAATGGAATCTTTGATTTGGTCTAATTTGTGCAGCAACACTTCTCATGAGTCATAATTCTCTGTTGTGGTTACGCTTTATCTGCGCTCTGCCCTCTCATTAAAGAATAAAATGGAAATGACAACACGAGTAAGAGAATTTACAATCCCCTGCATCTTAAATGTGTTCTGTTGTTTCTCCTCGTGTCTAGTCGGTGGAAAAATCTTTATTTTTGTGCGCATGAATATAGATATGCTCTCCCGCCTGCTTTCTCTTACACTTTCCATTTTCTAAAGTTATAGCAGGGGTTTTTCATTTTGAAAAGTAAATGTCTTAAACCTATCCCCATTATTAAACGGCTCCATAAAAAGCATACATTATATGTAATTGTGTTATAGAGGATATTAAACCTGTCAGTTTTAGCTCCCGAAGGATCCTGCAGCCATAAATCCCAGCGCCAAACAAAAGCTCCTGATGGCCTTACACGAGATTAGATATGAAGAAGACAGTTTTATTTGATTATTCAGACCGTGCAATCACCGACATAAAAGCTTTACAACTTGCCTATTCATTCTGTATCTATAAATGTCCCCTTATCTTCAGAGAGCCTCTTTTCATCTGCATCCTTTTTATTTCCTTTTATTTATTCCAGAGATCTTGTTTCCAGCTGCAGACTTTTAACAAGGCGCTGAGCTATAAATAAATCGATTCTGCGGATAGTTCTCATGCCGTGAGACGCCTTTTATCACGAGGAGGTTTTCACAGAAACTGGATTACATCTTACTTTCCTGATGGCTTCATGCGTGATTCCAAATAGACAATTTGTGTGTGTGTGTGTGTGTGTGTGTGTGTGTGTGTGTGTGTGTGTGTGTGTGTGTGTGTGTGTGTGTGTGTGTGTGTGTGTGTGTGTGTGTGTGTGTGTGTGGCATATAAATAGATTTTGTGTGTTTGGGCTGCTTTGCCAAAGAGGCTTTTCCAGAGTGACTGAATGTTCCTTTTGAAAGCAAATGTCCTAAAACCTGTTGGCTTTATCATGTTTTCAACAGTTGGTTGAACTTGGTATCTTCCTTTAGGGGTGTCTTTAATGAATCACAATCTGTTTTATTACCAAGTAGGTTTACACAAGGATGTATATACCATGCTTTGGTATAAATAGTGCATACAAAGACACAGACAGAAGAATACGTAGCAAAAAATAGTATTAATATTTTAGGTCTATTGTTACAAATTAAAGACAGTATTCAAGCAAAAATATAAGAGTGTGTTTGTCAGGGGCGGACTGGGACTAAAAATCAGCCCGGGGAAACTCGACCGGCCCACTTCCGTACCGGGAACACTCCCGGTATTCCCAATGGCCAGTCCGCCCCTGGTATGTGTTATGAATGTGACTCTTATAACTGTTACAGATGATTATGTGGTAAGCAATGTGAGTTTTATTGTGCGATAATCTCTATCAAAGTGCCAGTTTAGGCAGTGAACACAACCACAAACTTCCAACTCCTATTTAGTGAGGTTATGTAATTTAGCTTTGTGATAAACTGGCAACCTGTTCCCAGTGTTTCCTGTTTGATGCCCACTGTGAGCCGGGATAAGCGGTTTAAAAATCCTGCGCGTGGATGGATGTGGATTAATGTGTAATGCCTTGTCACTTGTCACTGCACTGAGCCACACACACACACACACACACACACACACACACACACACACACACACACACACACACACACACACACACACACACACACACCTTGAAATCACCCTGTACACTAGAAATAAGTAATTTACAGAAAAATTATTGTGGTATAATACTTTTGTCATTCAGTCTTGTTCCCATCATTATTCACAACGAAGCACAATGGATCTTCAGTTAATTATTAACCAAATGAAAGTTATTTGTGAGTGCTTGCCTTATTATTAAATGTATATTACCTAATAAATCCAGTCACTAACTCATTCATAACCATCATTCCTTAGTGATCAATTACTTCTTAATTGATTTAAATACCCACAATCCACCTATCTGCCCCCTAGTGGCAGTTTGAAGCAGTGCCAATGATTATAAATGGCTTCACTCTGTGATAATTGTTCCTGTGTTACTCCTCGCCTCACCACGCTCCTCTTCTTCTCCCCAGGAGGACTCCATGAAAGATGACGGAGGAGGTGATTGTTGTAGCCAAGTGGGACTACACGGCCCAGCAGGACCAGGAACTTGACATCCGTAAAAACGAGCGTCTCTACCTGCTGGACGACTCCAAGACCTGGTGGCGAGTCCGCAACACCGGGAACCAGACGGGCTACGTGCCGTCCAACTACGTGGAGCGCAAGAACAGCCTGAAGAAAGGCTCGCTGGTGAAGAACATCAAGGACACACTGGGTAAGAGAACTCACTCTCATTTTGCTTAGAAATGAACAGGTGGGTGTTTTGACCTGTGGAGGAATTTACTGCCTGACTTCTTGAACTCACTACTGAGTGAAGCTCGACTGGTCTCCAATCTGCGTTCTCTGCATCCGATTTGCTCGCTACTGTGTCACCTCTAGTTATACCCTGGTTTCCCCCACTGCAAACACACTGTTCTTTGCTGAACTGATTGGTAACAGGAAAGCGTCAAATCTACATATTTCGTCGCAGACTAAAAGTCGGGCGTCTTTCAACTCCACCTCTCTCTTCTGTAGCACGTGCAAAGGTTTGGCTGATTGATAGATTATATACCTACAGGATTCTTGTTTTTTAAAGTGTGTATTTCAATGGTTGAATGCACAAATTGTAAGATAAAATGTACTTTATTGATCCCAATTTGGGAAATGTTTGCAGCAGCATTAAAGACAAGGCATTGCACATAAGAGAAATTAAGAGTAGAAATAAACCATTCTAAAACGTTAACATCTCTAAATAAAAATAAAACAAAAACCTGTGAGTTGGATGTAGAAAAGTCAGAATCAATATAGATGCTTTTTATTTTAAAGAAAATTCAGATTGAACATGGTAAAAAACTGTAAATTATAGTGTCCGTCCAAAATATATGTTGTACTTATAGTGAAAACTAACCTTGGATGATGTGTTAGTAAACAAAACATAAAGGATATTATATACATTAAAGGTGGGGTAGGTAAATTTGAGAAACCAACTCGAGATACACTTTGGGTTATATTCCATAGAATGCTCTTAACATCCCGATAAATATGAATGAATGAATATCTTAAGTGCTTTGACAAAAAATCCATAAAAAAATGTCATCTGTGGAAGCCGTAGTACTGTAAAAAGCACGACCAATCATCTGAGCCGGCCCGGCTAAAATAACTGGATGGCCTACCTGCCTGTCAGCCTTCCATCTGTGCACAAGCTTATCTCGTGCCCTCATTAGTCCTGTGCGCGTTCGTGTGTGTTGGAGGAGGGGCTCTGTAAGGAAGTGGCAGATTTTCTCCGGCTGTGTATTTTCAAATTCTAGTGCAGTCAAGCTGGTTTCTCCAAAATGACCTACCCCACGTTTAAGTGTGTGAGGAATGGAATATTAAATAAAATATAAGTGTAAAATGTACATTGTGAGTTTAAGTCCATTAAAGGTGTGTTTATGGTACATGGTAATCTAAATGCTTATAAATAGGGCTTTGCTAGTGTTTGCGACAACTCAAGGCGCTTTTGCATATATGTATATACAGTCAGAATCCATCCATTCACACACATTCACACAGAGAGAGAGGCTGCTCTGCAAGGTGCCACATGCTAAGGTCAAGCTAACACACACACAATTTTGGGTTAATTTGGTCGATTTCAGGGGCTGGATATCAAACCCTCGACTCTTCACTTTACCTCCTGAGCCTCAGCTTCCCCCGGCATTTAGTTTTAATGTCGGCCAATTATTATCCGTAGAAGTGGAAACTCTTTGCACTTCCCCTGCTCGCTGTAAGAGGAGCTACGATGTGGTCGTGAGCGGTGGTCAGTGTGTGTGCATGAGAAGTAAAATGATTCCTGGCTGCCTGCTGGGATCCTGTCTGCTGCTCTCAGCTGTCAGCACACTGTCTCAGTCCACAGTCAGGACCTGAATACATTACATTGTGTATATAGCCTTGGCTGCCAACCTATATGATGATACCGACCATGTGGTATAGTGAGGGAGATATAGCTAGATATATCTCCATGGAATTTGGTAGAGCAAAAATTACATTTTAACAGACTAGTATTAAGCCACTCAGAAAATACATTTCTTGTGTTAACAGATATAAAAAAATAATCCGAGTTTAAGAAAATGAAATACAATATGAATTCCATATAAAGAGATGGCTTTCATGATGTCTTTATAAAGGTCCCTCTATGATATTTGAGCCAAATATTTATTAAAATATTATAATAAATCAAATAATAAAACAGGAATAACCTTTCATCCAAATCCAAAGTATTACACGTTTGATGCATGTTTAAATAACATTATTAAATAAAACATAATTCTGCAACTTGTCACATGAGGACATCTCAATGGCTTTGAGTTTTGACCCCACTGTGATCATGGTATGGAGTATAACAAAAATATTTCAATGGATAATAATATTGAAATGCTTGCTGAGGTTAAATGTCTGTATTCCTTCACTGATGATCAGATATGAGTTCTTTGTGTGAATGTGTGACCAGCCCATGACTACAGTATGTTTCCATAATCCCTAGAGACCTGAAGGCTTCTTAAACAGTGATATTTGCTAAAAATAAATCATTCACTCGTGGACTAGAAGTGAAAGTATATAGACATACAATGTTTGAGAACCACTAAGATGTGCGCTAAACTTGGAAGTGTTTGTATAGTTCATGTCCAAAATGAAAGTAGGCTAAAAAGAAATCCTAGCTGTACTTTCTTAAAGCAGGAAAAGAGCAGCATGGAGCATGGCACAGACATTCATCTGTTTTGACATTTCTAGCATCAGTTCCCCCTTTTTGTCATCCAGAGCTGGGGGGAGAACATCGAAACGTATGTTAGAAACATTCAAACTGATTACTGTTCAATTGAGATAAAAATAATAACTGTGTGGCAAGAAGTGAGCGTAGATGGAGACGGTCTAATCTCTGATTCCTCTCGGCTCTGTGGACAGCCCCCCCGAGGGGAAACAGCAGCGCTATGTGGGCCGCATGGCACAGCCTGCCACTGTCACCCTCAGCAGGGATCATTGTGTGCAGAGACAACATGCACCCCCCCCCCCCACACACACATCTCCACCGTTCCCATCAGCTCCATTCCCTGTCACTGTGTCCTTTTTCTATCACCAGTAGATTGATTAGTGGATAAATCAGCTGCCTAATGGTAGTTCTGCAGCGATAGATTACCTCTCTGTCCCTGACTTCGTCACATATCGACTATAACATTATGGCCTAGTTCCATTTCAGTCTAAGTAGTTCTGTTTCAGTCGGTAGCGCTTTGGTGTTAAAAGCCTGATCCAATCCAATAAAGGAGAACATTTTCATGATGAGCTATAGGTGAGATCAGGGGCTAATGGAAGTTACTCACACGCTTGAAACTGATTGGCTTACAGCGTGATTACTTCATGCCGTGTGGACCTTTCTTTAGCTACTGAATGTCTTTCATTTTTGTAAAGCACCTTGAATTGCCTTGTGTTGAAAGGTGCTATATAAATAAACTTGCCTTGCCTAACTCAGTACGTTATGTATTGCGGTTATCTATATTTATTCTCCTTATTTAAAGTTATTCAATGCATTTGTTTCATCCACATTCACCCAGGCAGAATTGAATTGTAAATGGCTCCATGCTGCTTTGTGCCCCAGTTTCCTTGCACAGAAAATAAAGACAGTAATGGCTGAAAGAGAACAGCAAAGGTCTTCCTTATTGCTGAAAGTGGGCCAGTGCTCTACAGTATGACGAACAAGTTGCATTTCTGTCCACCTGAGTTTGTAAATGGCAGCGATGTGTGAGTGTGCGTGGGCGAATGTGAGGTATTTTAAAAATCCTGTCCGTGGGTCAAAAGGCATTATATCTCTGGCTGCAGCCATTTTGACTCTCAAATGAACAGTTATTTTAAGTGTCGAGCAAAAATAGACCTATTTCCTGTTCAAAAAAGGAGGCAAAAAAATGTGCTGCTTTGTAAAAGTACAATATGTGGTCGACAGTAGTTAAGTCAGTAAGCTCCCAATATGACCACAAATCCTGTCAGTACATGGTCTACAGAGAGCATGGCTGGTATCAAGGGTCATGTGAGTTGATTATGATAAGAATGACAGATTATTGAGATTGTCTAGTTGTGGCTTAGTGGTCGAAGAGAAATACATTCATTGAATATCCCCAGTGTGATTCCACTGACCCTTTTCAACGTTTTCAGCCATGCTATCAACATACATTTAAGATGGCAATAGCTGTTTATAGATGGAAATATCAGTGTGTCAGTCGCTCCACTAGTTAGTTAGTTAGAGACATGCATTGTTACCTGCCATTGGTTTGAAGTGAAATGTGTCCAAATAGTTAGACATTTCAACAACTATCAGACGGATTGCCAGATTCTTGTTCTCTTCAGGAATGAATTTTAAAGGTCCCCTATTATACTGTTTTTCATCAATATATTATAGGTCTCAGATACAAAGCATGTCTCTGAAGTGTTTGACTCCAAACACCAAACAGATCATTATAGCATCCCATAATTCCCTCTGTTTCAGCCCTGTTTCCAAAGTGCTGATTCTCTGTCTGTTACTTTAGATGAAAATAAGCAGCCCCTCCCCACGCCCCTCTGAGAGATATTTGGTTAAAAAGAACTCAATAGGCGCGTTCACACCGCAGTACTTTTCCCACTTTAGTTCCGATATAGTTCCGAAATGTCACGTTCAAACCAAAAAGAGCCGGAACTAAAATTAGTTAATGAGAACCTTTTTACCCCCTTTTCAGTCCCTGCTAGAGAGCAGGGGCTTTCGTGAGAGAGAAAGGTTCCTATGTCTGATTGGCTGGGCGGATTGCAAACCACGCCCCGTAAAACTCCCCAAAAGTTTTGTGAAGCTGCCATTTTATTATCCTCGCATTTTATTATTAGCATTAGCATTAGCCCAGCGCAGAAACGCAGAGAGACTAACTTATGGCAACACAAAAAAAAACATGGGAGCGGTGGAGATGAGGAGGTGTCGGAGTTCTGGCGATTTATTTGGAAGGCTCCAACTCCGGGGACTTCCGGCCGTGGACTCCGGGTGGCAGTATATGCCATGAAGTTGTTTGCGGCCTGCCAGTAAACCCAAAGCAGAAGAAGAAGAAGTGACGTCAGCTGCTTCATTTGACTAATCCTCCCCCAGGGACTTATTCCGGTGTGAACGCGATCTGCACTAGTTCATTAAAGAACGAAGTTCTGATTAACCTTTGTGGGAGAAGTACTGCGGTGTGAAAGCGCCTAATGGTGCTCGAGGAGGAGATTCAGGTGATAAGGTGGTG
>NW_011358799.1:186747-198578 GCF_000735185.1 Notothenia coriiceps | reverse complement strand
GGGGGTTACCTTGGTTGGAGATTGGCTAATGGTTACACAAGCCAAAAAATCGTTATGACATCACAAAGTGGCCAAAATCTGATCAGCTCGTTTTCAGACAGGTTTTTATATAAATGGACCAGGAGGGGACACATGTTGATGTAGAAGAGACATGAAAAAGTGGATTTTGCATAATTGGTGACCTTTACTATATTTTTGGAACATTACATTTTCATCTAGCTCGACCATCAGGTCAACATTTGTTTAGAACCAAACAACTTCCCATTCACCTCTGCTGCCTAGTACTAATAAGCAACTATTAGCATGCTGTCTCTCTAAGGAAGAATGCAGCTAAAAATCAACACGTGGGCATTTTCATTGAGATCGTGTTGGCATGCTAAAGTTACCATCCGCTAATAGCCATGCCAAATTGCAGCCTAAAAAAACTGCTTGCATTTGCCGTAGCCTCTTAACGTTTCAGCGCGGTCAGCAAGTTTCACCCTTGTCCGCTTGGGAATTGTAATTGTCTCTTACCAGGTTGTTGCCAAATCTACTGCAACACATTGAAAGACTTCTGTAAAACAAAAAAAAGCAGGGAAAGTTGAAAGTGACAATATTTACTTTAAACCTTTAACAGTAGCTGTATGTCATGTTTTTGTAATCTCAAGTGTTTTGAAAGAAGTGTTAGGGGAGGGTTCATCATCATCAGGGAGGTGTGCACAGTCAGCATTCCCGCCATCTAGTCTTCTTCATCTGCAGCTCCAGTAAAGCAAAACATGTTCCTTTTTTTAAATAGGAAATGAGAACCTTTAAATATGAACCCTTGTGCATAGTTTGTACCCTCAAATGCTGAATGTGCATGCCATGTGGGCTGCTCGCTTTTCGCGTTTCCAATTCATTTTCATTTGTCTGCCCCGGGGCTTTTGGCAGGTTTTACTGGTTTTACACACAGTAATGCATTAAGTATAGTCCCAGTGACACTTGAGGAATGTAGAGAAGAGAGCAACGTGGCTAGGGTTATTTAAAAGGCCACATAGCTCATTTGTGATTCACTCAAAGTGCTCCTTTAAATCACAGTGCTAATTCTCTGCCTTTTCATCGCTTCAATATGTCTGCGGTACAGTGTTGACGCATGTATTAAAGCAATTTCCACAACAACTGCCCTCCAATGTAAGCTTTACAGTGAAGCAATATGCTGCAACGTGCTTTCATCAACTCTCCCCCCTCTGAGGGGATGTCTTCTGGGTTTGACAATCTAGTCTCCTTTCCTGAGACGAAGCGGTAGGTGAAGGTTGGGAGTGAGTGTGTGGGCGGAGGGAATATATCCTGCTGCTGCGCCAACCTGTGTGTGTGTGTGTGTGTGTGTGTGTGTGTGTGTGTGTGTGTGTGTGTGTGTGTGTGTGTGTGTGTGTGTGTGTGTGTGTGTGTGTGTGTGTGTGTGTGTCCACCCGCCCTGCCGTTATGTGTAAATCTTTGTTACCCTGCAGCGAAATTTAATATTACAAAGAAAACCCCCTGAAGTAGGCCCAAGAGTCTTTGTCTCACAGTCAGGAGATATGGAACACACACACACACACACACACAGCTATCCATAAACATGATCTGCTTGTTATTCCCGCCTCATCCTCCGTCTTTTTCTTTGCGTTTTTGTGTCAGCTGTGGCCTCTGATGTGCTTGGTCTACTGTTTGTGTGAGAAACAGCTGCCAAGGGACCCCTTCGTCTCTCTTCACACAACTCGTCTCCTCTTCCTCTTCCCTCCGCCAACAAGTTTCATGCTACTCTGAGTGAACCCAGCAGTTTTCCAACAATGTAAATGTTGGATTCGGCAGTGACATTTCCGTGGCATTTCAGCGCAGCTCTGTGGGGAAAAAGTTAGCTGTCAGGAAACTCACTTCAGCTATTAGAAGCTCAACCGTCAAGTGAACGCTTTAAATGTTGTCAGCCACATGGTGTATCATTATTATTTTAACAAGGATTTTAAGGGGGGACCTCCTTGGGTGTGTTCTGCTGAGAGACTTTAGACACTTAAAGCCTAATTGAAGTTTGCAAACACATAAAGACGTCTTTGAAAGTACACGGATGAAGGAGTCAGAGACGGGTTAGACAGCCGCAGACTTTGATCCTGGATAACTTGTCATGATCAAGCCCAGGGTGCCTGCTCCACTTCTCATTCCCTGTCTACACCATCTATTTTCAGCTTTTTGATTAGGATAGATGTACATGGTGTAGACAGAGAATCTAGAAAAGGAGCTTTTAAGTCTTGAGTGAAAGGAGCTTGTGCAGTGCAGGTGGATGTGTGCACCTCTCATTCTATTATCTGGAGTATTGATTGGTCTTTTCACCTCAGAGGTTTCTCGTAGGATATCCTGTTTCCTCTGTTACTAAAGTAGTCTTTGTGCTTGTGAGGGTCCATGAGTGAAACTTGCAGCCTCAATTAGTTTCCTGCTGACCTAAAGGGCTCAGGCTTTTCTCCGCTCTCAGTCTTTACATCTCCTTCACCACCACCCCAATGTTTTTCAATTATACATCTCAAACCGCTGCTTCGATCGATGCTTTTATATTAACCATGGATGAAATGACTGCTCGTGAAAGGGGTTGCTTGTAGGGGTGACCCACAGAGAGTAACCAGCTGACTCAGCAGCTCCCTTTAAGCATGTTAGCCTCTTTCAGCTTCTTGTTTTGATTTGACACACTGCAAAGTAGGGCTGCTCAATTCATTGTATTTTAATCGCTATAAAATTAAAATTAATTTGGCTTGCAACGATTATGAAAACAACATAATCTAAATAAAACGATTATTTATCTATTTTTATTATTATTTATTTAAAAAAATATATATATATTTCTTTTTATTGGTTTTTCAATTGAATTATACTTAAAGTTCAGGATAATCAGCTGTTAAAAACTTACTACACATTTTTTTCAATAAACTTATGTTTTCAAAGTAAATGGATAATTGTTTTTAATAATCATGATATCAATTATTGAGCCAAATAATCGAGATTATGATTTTTGCCATAACCGAGCAGCCCTACTGCAAAGGGAACTGTAGGGTTTACCGTTATTCAGCAGGCAGCTGTTTCAGGAGGAACAGCTAGTCTAGCTGGTAGCTATGTGGAGCATTTAGGAGAACAAACAAACACAACACATTATTTCACTAACATCATTATAATAAGGTGCATGATGTCTGGAGGATATACAGATAAACACAAATAGTTTGTTGTATAAAATCTATGAGGTGATAATATGTCGTTTTTCTAGTCGTGGTCAGAAAGACTATTACTTCATGTTTTGGATTAATTTAAAACAAATGAGAAGAAAGACAAATAAAAGATCTGTTAATACAGGTGTACATTTGTTGAAATGAGAAGGGAAAACCTGAGTAATAAAGACTATGAAAAACAATTATTGAATTAATGCAGGTACAATTTTTTTATTTAAAACAAATGAGAAAGAAAATCCTGATTTTAAAAATGAACGTATTATGGAAAACCTGAACCATTGAATGCTGATCAAATGTCAATTCAATAAATCAATAACTGAGGTTTAAATCTCAGAATCAGAATAAAACAAATCTAGTTATCAATCGGTTTGACCTTTATCCTTCTGTTCATGCTGCAGGTTTGGGAAAAACGAAGAGGAAGACGAGCGCCCGCGATGCTTCCCCGACGCCGAGCTCCGACACAGAGTCCCCCTCTAATGGCAGCGGGGGGGGCGGAGGAGGAGGAGGAAGGGGAGGAGGAAGAGGAGGAGGAGGAGGAGCGGCTGAACGCATCTACGACCTCAACGTCCCCGCCGTGGTGAAGTTCGCCTACACAGCGGAGCGAGAAGACGAGCTGACCCTGACGAAGGGCTCCATGGTGGTAGTGATGGAGAAGTGTAGTGACGGCTGGTGGAGGGGCGGCCAGGGGGGGCGCGTGGGCTGGTTCCCCTCCAACTACGTCCTGGAGGAGCTGGGGGGGGCGGACGACCGGGAGGAGGGAGACTTCTCAGAGGGGTACCAGGGGCGCGGGACTTTGTTGGCCAACGGGCAAGCTGGAGGAGGAGGCGGGGCCGCGGTTCTCCACCTGGTGCAAACTCTCTACCCCTTCAGCTCTGTGACGGAGGAGGAGCTGAACTTTGAGAAGGGCGAGGTGATGGAGGTGGTGGAGAAGCCTGAGAACGACCCCGAGTGGTGGAGGTGTCAGAACTCGCACGGCGTGGTGGGTTTGGTGCCTAAGAACTATGTGGTGGTGCTGGACGAGCGGCCCGAGCTGCCCCCCCCCCTCTCCAACTCCCCCATGAAGCGCTCCGTGGCCCCGGCCCACTCGGGAAGGTTCGCCGGGCGGGACTGGTACTACGGAGACATCACCCGGCACCAGGCGGAGAGCATCCTCAACGAGAGGGGGGAGGAGGGGGACTTCCTGGTACGAGACAGCGAGTCATCGGTGAGTCTGGGGGTGACGTCCTGGTGGAGTGGCATCATGGAGGCAGAACAAAAAGGCCTTTTTATACATTTAAGTGGAAGAGGAAGTTCAGTCGAAATATTTCTGCTTCACCGTCTCCAACTTAGAGTAAAATGGTTATTTATAAAAGGAGGAAGACTGTGACACATTTATCGAGAAACTCACACTTACAAGGAATAGTCTGAGTAGCTTTTAAGTGAGACAATTATTATTAGCATGTTATTTTAGTGCATTAGGAATCAGTCACCAAAATGACAGTTACATGTAGTTGATATCATTTGGTTAAAACCTTAAAATGACCATAAGCACCTAACATGTAAAATATACATTCATGTTTGAGGAAAACTGCTGGTTGATCGAAGACATTTAGAAAGGAGCAGTTTAGAATGTCGATTCACAATGACAATGCACATGAAGAAATTCAAATCAAAGTACACACATTTACAAGAAAGCCGCAGCAGCTCTTTATAATAAGAACTACCCTTTTTTTTTTTAATATACATGTTGGACAGATATCATCATGACTAGTGTTGAATTGTTGAGTCATTAAAGACATGTCTCAGAGGTGTGCAGTGTTGTAACTCACTTAAAAGACCTATAGGACTATCATGACTTGCCCCAAAATCCACTATTTAATTGACTTTCCTCTGAAGGTAGCTGCAGTCTCTCAATCCTCAAGAGCCTACTGTTTTGTTTTTCTGCCAACGAAGCACTTATTGTTTACATAACTCATGAGGAAAATAAAATAATGTGGGTGATGTGAGGGCAGAGGGGGATTTTCCAGTTCTGTTTTTATGTTGCCTAAACGGGAGGTTTATAACTCAACAGGAAACCTTTAAACGACTGCTGGAGCTCGTAATCTATATTGTTTTGTAATAAAAGTGTCCTTAAGAAGCTGTTATGTTAAGTTTTAGAGTAGGAGTAGCGTTTTAGAATGTTGCAGTTTGATAAATGTGGTCTCACAGTTTTCAGATGTGATAACACACTGCCCCCTGCTGGATTAAAGCAGTCGGTGTTCATTTTTCATTTCATTTAGTCTTCTTTCCCACACATGTCTGTCTCTTTTTTAACATCTGTGTATTAGATTAAGCTTCTTTTTTTTTCAACATAACACAATGTATCCTCTCTCATATTTCTAATCGCATCAACAACTGTCTCCCTCTTTTATTTCTTTCAGCCCAACGACTTCTCCGTGTCTCTGAAGGCGTCCGGTAAGAATAAGCACTTTAAGGTGCAGCAGACGGAGGGCGTGTTCTGTATCGGCCAGCGTAAGTTCGGCTCCATCGACGAGCTGGTGGAGCACTACAAGAAGGCCCCCATCTTCACCAGCGAGCACGGAGACAAGCTGTACCTGGTCAAAGCGCTGCTGTGATTCACACACCCTCACACCTACACTGGATCTCACTCACACACATGATACTAATGCCACCCCCTAACTGTCTTAACTCAAGCCTTAGCTCTGGTCCCTGTTCCAGTTTCATCTGTCGCCCCCTACTGGTGACCTTTATAGCTCTACAACGGAGCCTTTAACCTCACATCTGTCGGCAAAACACACCCTGATACATCCTCTAATTACGGCACAGTGCTTAATGAGCCTCTGTCCCCGGGATGTGAACTTGTGCAGCGACCACATCTGCTGCTAACCGAACGCCTGAGGCTTTGTTGGGGTCGAGCTCTCCAGCTGATGTCATACATAACGTCCATTTACTACCACGCACATCGTAGGTTACACCATTGCTCTTAATCCACACAGGAAGTCGAAACAGTTCACAGAGGAGTCTGGCGGACCTTATTGCTGGCCATTGTTTTATTTTTCTTGCTTTATTTTAAACCTCATTTTTCTTTTAAAGGTCATTGAAACTCCTCTGCAGAGGTTTGAACCACACAATGACTTCACAAAGTGACCAGAATCACTCTCTTGCCTTTTTCCTCCTAATTTTCATCTTTCCTCTACATGATTTATTTCCCCATTTGTGACTTTTGTTCAACTTCTGTCCCCACAAACCAAGTCATTATTAGTGATGTTGTTGAAAATCTGGATACAACTCTTCCTGTAATATTTGTAATGGCAGCGAGTGGTGCGTTAATCCAATAGGAGACCTCTGATTTCCTGTAGAGTTTGAATGTTTATCAATGTAACCAAATGTGCCACCCTGTACCCATAGAACTGGCTCCAGGTCTGCACTGCACTCACCGTTCATCCATAGCTCTGTGCTCATGCTTTATATCGTGTCACGGTGAACAAGGTCCTCCAGTATGCGTCTGTAGATACTGTAGGATACTGACTGAAGAATCATTAAGAAATAATAATCATTTTTAGGTAACACTTTTGAGTAACTACACTTGATCTGCTCCTGCAAACAGTTATAAAATAATATCTCTTTTTGTCTAAGGTAGGTACATTTTTGGGAATCTTGTGAATACAGAGAATTGTGAGGAAAATTGTCATTTACAAAAAAAACACTGATTGAAAGTGGTGATTGACCTTTATAATTAACAGATAAAGAAGGGATGGCCCTGAAATCTACACCTATGTATACGCACATACTCCAACAAAGGTCAGAAAAGTATTTGGAAATGATTACTTATTCATGTAAACGGTCCAACACCAAACTTGTAAGGCACAGCTCTTGACTGCATGTTAAGCCCCTCCCACAAGCAGCGGTTGTCCAATAACAGCTTAGCAGCCGTAACTCATTCTACGAGACACAGTTTGGAGGGAAACTATGTCTCAAACTAAAAGCATAAGGTGTTTTACTGCTATATTATGTTATCGTTAGCATGTCTTGCTAACTTACTACCATCTGTAGTAACTGAGGCTCCCATCTTTAAGTCCCTCCTCAGCTAGCTAAAGCTAATAATATGCCATAAATAGATCTGAATTAAGATGGCAGAATTATGGAAGCCTCCCGCCATTGTGATGAAAAAACATACCTTTATAATGAGAAACTTTCTTAAGATATTATCTTAGAGAAATTACTTATCTATTTTAAAATATAACTTAAAGGCTCAAAATAATTTAAAAACGATCTAGAATGATGAGAAAATGTCTTAAAATAATACCGTAGGATCTCAGAATAATTACAAATTATTTCAAAATGTTTGCTAAGCTAATTTTTCAGTTACTTAGTCAATCTTTTGAGGAATCTTGTAATTATGAAGAGTTTCAATCTTATTACTGCTGGAAAAAAATGTCTATACAAAATAAACCGTTACTAGCTAAAAAAGAAGACTGCTGCTTTTGTCTCCCTCTGGCTGAAATTAAGGACCTGGTATTTCAAAAACACTATATATTTTGAGCGCTAAAATAAGTATTTTCATGTGCTGCTCAGTGTCGGAACTTTGGCATAGCAACAGGAACTAAGGGGCGGGGCTTAACCCATAGTCAGTTTATAATGAGAGTAATTTTACCGTCAAGAAACCAAAAATACCGTCATCTGGTTTGTAAAGAAAATATATTCTAGTCCTACCAAACATTTTCCTCGTCGACCTTCTTTCTCTTTGTGCATTTGTTTACCAATGGAAGTGTTGTTGACCACGGGGTCCTCAGCTTTTATAAGATATATCTGAATGTTATTGAGCAATGTTATTTAATTCTTGTCTCCACTGTATGTATATATTCAAAAATAAGATGAGGTGCATATATGAATCGCTCAAGATCAAACTATGGTACTGTATCACCGACAACGTGATGAGAATTGAAATACTTTTGTTCAATAAATGTTTTGAAGAATACTAAAATGACAAGTGTTGACATGTGTGATTGGTTTTCCTCTTTTCTTTCCTGTTGGTTGTTGGTGTGTAGTTTGGTGAAAATATCATGTAAAAAGTCATAGTATAGCAAGTCAGAAATGTTTTTTAAAGTGACAGGCCTATACTTCATTTAAAGAAAAATTGTCATATATTAGTATTTTGAATAAAACTCACAGTATGTCAAAGAAAAAAGAAAGAAAAGCATATAGTAGTTATAGTATAGTATCTCAAATAAGTTATAGTTTAGTATCTCAAAGAAGTCATATAGTATGAAAAAGTTATTGGTAAAAATATGGAAAAAAGTCATAGTGCAAGTGTATGTAGAAAATGTGAAAAAGCTATATTTTATTTTCGTGAAAATAGTATGTTGTCATAGTAAAGTATGTTTGTAAGTATTATTAAGAAAATCGCAGTATAGTAAGTTTAAGAAACGATAATAACTAATATGAAAGTCTTCGGAGTCCCTAAACAAGAGTCATGAAAAACACAACAGAGAGACTTACCCGTTATCCGGACCTTTTTTCAATTGTATTTTTCATGTCCCTTTTAGGGGCTCCGTAAATGTAGAAAATCTAGGTTAAGTAATACAAATGCCATAGTATAGTTTGTGGAAAATATTACAAGATCGTTGTATAGTATATTAAATCAAATGAAAAAGTCATACTAGGCTATAATATGTCAAATAATATGAAAAAAGATCATGGTGGCATAGCATGTCATATATCTTTTGATTCAAATGTTCAGCTTTTCCTGTATAATAACTACCTTTAAGTATATTGTAGTTGACTTCATGTGGCCTAAACAAGATTTAGAATGAAAATGCTATGTATATATTCACACAATGCAATACACACTTAAAATATGTCATTCTTAGAAATGAATAATTTGACTTTTCAGCGACCTGAGACTCGCTGTGAGACCATCAGGGCTTTGCTGTGTTTTATATTGTAGTTCTTTAGTTAAAGTGATCTGAGACTAGTTTGTTAAACTGCACTCGGTCAGATATTTAACGCAGTTCTATTTCGTATATGGCTTCGCCCTCTAAGGCTATCGCTATTGGGTAATCCCCCTGCGCACCCACGCAGCACTGAAACACTTGTAGTCCACGCCCACCCACAAGGTGGTCCCCGCCCTCGGGCCTCCATCCGGTATAAATAGGAAATCGGCAATCTGCTCCCTCTTTTCTTCAGCAAACCTCGGCAGTTACTGAAGCACAGAACCATTAAACATGAGCAACAACTGCGTCCGAAATTGTCCCTCATGTGGCTCAGGATATATCATGAGCTATGACCAGCACGCAATGTGCGAATCCTGCCTGGGGCCAGAGCACGCGGACGCGGCTCTCAGCCAGCAGGTCGCTTGCTCACATTGTGCCCGTCTACCATCAGCCGACAGGAAGCGAAGAGCGGACGCTCTAGCTGCTGCGGCCGACGAGGACGATTGGCCCGTCCAGGAGCACGTGGACGGCAGCATGTCCCTGGAGCTGAGTGCCGGGCAGAAGTCGGACAACTCCTAGCCCGTCTCCCTCCATGGTTCACCGTGCGGTTCTCCCATCCCTCCTACCCCGGACGGGGGAGACGGAGTCGGAGCAGGGGGCTGGTTTGGCGGCCGAGCATGCGGTCCCCTTCTCCGTCGCCACAGGACGGCGCCCTACGTTGAGCTCCCCCAGAGAGTATGTCGCCCGCCAGGCCGACCGGGTGCACCAGTGTGCCTTTCAGGCGGCGGCGAATATCATCGCGCTGCTCTCCAACTCGGTGGTGACACTGGTAGAGCGGTCCACCACCGAGGCAGAGGAAATCAGAAAGGCGGCCAGCACGGCGCTCACTCTGTGCGCGTCCGTCGCTGTCTCCCAGGCAAGGATTTCCGCGTGGGTAACACAGATCCAGCGCCACCTACAGCAGCAGGCGTCTGTTACGGAGACGGCCAGAAAAGTGCTACTGGACGCTCCAATCAGCTCGTACGGGCTGTTAGGACCCCAGTTCCACGCCATGGTGGAGTCACCGAAAGAGACACTACGCGACACGACAGCATACTTGTTGGTGTGGTAGACGGGAGCGGCGGCGAAACCCGGAGACTCACGCTTTCCGACTTCACTTCGGAGTGGTCTCCGGCAACCCCTTTTGTACACGTTTACCCCCCACGACACCCTACTGTGGTCCTAAACCAAGACTGGTTACACGACGGGATATCCGTTCTTCAAAAAAAAATCTACCGTTCAACTTTTTGGGAGATGTGTTTTCTGGTTTGATGTGACCGTCCCTTTTCTCTTTTATTATAAACTGTACCACCTTGTCGAAATATATTGTTCCGAAAGTTTACATTAATATCTGATATTGTACAAAAATTAACCCCCACCTGAAGTGTAGGAGCTCCCCCAGGCCCCATGTGGGGCCCTTCTAAAAAAATTGCTAAAATTTCATTTTTAACGAGTTAAACACGTGAAACTCGCGGGTTAATTCTCTGACTAGATCCCCCATGTTGAGATTTGTGGGTATACTTTTTTCTAGCAAACGTAAAGATAATTAAGTTTATTCATCCGATACACTTGTAAAAGGTTATTGGATGGTATTCGGTTATTGTTATGTACATTGAAAATAAAATAAACACCAACAGGTAATTATAAATAAAATGGTCAATTGGTAAATAAATACATATAAAATTTTAGAGAGGGTACAATTTGGCTCAAAAACCAAATGACAGGGATATCAATATGTACTACTAAAGTTTGGACAAAAATAAATAGGATTATTAATATATTCCACCACGGAAACCTTTCTAAACAACGTTATTTAACACTAGTTTTGCAAACTCTGGTGAACTCTTTATTGGAATTCTGATTTCACTGTAGATTCGGAGTCTCAGGAAATGGAGTGAACTCGGGAGAGCCAGCTGTCCCTCTCCTGAGGGGAAGTGTTAATAAACCATCTTTGTCGAAGAAATATAGGCACAATGCGATTCTCGATTGTTCGTTAGGGGTAGCAATGCCGCCATAGAGGGGAGAGAGATAGGAGTTGAAAACCGACACTCGCCCCGAGACGATATCGAATGTAGTGAAGAGTAGTGAATAGTCCGGGTAGCCATGTCGCCGTTTACCTTTTACATGTGGGGCCCCTTTCCCACCAAAATAGGGAAGAATGAATTAAGTACTTACAACAAATGTAGGTCCGACTTTTTTAAGCACAAAAAAACCATAAATATAGAACACCTTCCACGTCTAGGGGACTGTATGTGTTCCCAAAGACGTCGTGGGAGTCGTGGGGATGAAAGTGCAGGACCGAGTCACGCAAAAGCTGAGGCTGACAGTAGTACTCCGCACATGTAGCGAGTCCCCTACTACTCCACACACGTCCAACGACAGTGTACTCCGCAATATTGGCGCGAGTACACCCATAAAAATACTGTGCACACCATCCTCCCGGCATAGAGCCTGCCTCCCTCTACGGCGCTCGAGACGTCCAATAATAATTGGCTATCATTTTGGTCGTCCGACAAGACGTTCCCCGGGGACGAAAGATGATTGATCTATTTAGTTTGTCTAATCACCGTCGGCCGAATTAATGGCCGAGACGAAGGAGCCTCCGAGAGTGCCTCGTCTGGGTCCTTCGGAGTGAGGGGAAACTGAGCGGCGGCCCTCTGGCGAGACAGGCGCCGGG
>NW_011358799.1:182562-186702 GCF_000735185.1 Notothenia coriiceps | reverse complement strand
GCTGTCTTATATTTTTACTTCTATAAATATATGTACAAATATTTACACAGTCGATTAAAGTTGGAAACATTTCTAACAAGATCTAAGCGTTTTGAAAAAGCCAGCAACAATTTACATACACCAGTTTGAAATAGACCCTTCCTATTCCTCTTATGATAATCCATCTGAGGGCTTCTGCTTTAAGGGATGAGCGCAACACTTTTTTGTAACACAATAAGAAGCCCTCTGGAGCTGCGATGAGGCTGTTTTTTTCATTGGCAGCTTTTCAAGTATCAAGCATACTTAACCATTCGATTGATTTCACTACTTATAACTGATACTTATGAGTGCGACATACCTCTAGTGAGCGCTCAGCCCTTCGTATATTTCTCTGTATGTGGCCCTCGGTGAAAAACGTTTGGACCCCCCTGGTTTAAGGGCTCAGGGATGCATTACAGAATGTAAGTAAGGATGTTTGTTCACTAACCTGCCACCAGCTTGCTCTTGCGCGAGGCCTCGGAGGCCAGAGCGTGCGACACACTCATGATCCTCTCCTGCTGCTGCAGAGCTGCGTCCAGATCACCGAAGTCCAGCGGATCGGACGGCTGTCTGTTCTGATAACTGGAGAGAGAACACACACACTTAGAAAGAACAACTTGCACCATGGGCACATACAGTATGACTTGCATTATGTACCTACTTTCTATACAAATAAACATCTGTTTCTGATATTCTTAACCAATAATATCTGTATATATGTCCAAAGTGCACCTAACTCTAGTGGTGATATATTGATATGTATATACTGTAAAATGTTTCCTTTGTTTCCTTGTCTTATTCCTGTTGATGCTTTAAAATGATCTTACAGGAATCCAAAAAAGGTGTTTCTTGAACCAGTGGATTCATAAATAACACACTCACATACTGATAACCATTTAGGCCTTCATTCCCAGAGGGATACAGTAGAAGCTGAACTCACTGAATGTATATCAGTGCATTTCACTCAGATCATAATCCCCCTTGAACACCTTCCTAGGCTGAAGACTTGCTTTTTGCAGCTACTTTGAATTGAACTATTCACATCTTACACTGACTGCACTGTAACTTGTGTTTCTGATGTGTTTTATGCTCTTAAAGGTAGGGTAGGTAAGAATGGAGAAACCAGCTCGAGTGCGCTAGAATTTGAAAGTACGCAGCCGAAAAAAATCTGCCCCTTCCTTCAGACTTCCTTACAGAGCCCCACCTCCAACACACACTAACGCGCACATGACCAATGAGGGCACGAGATAAGTTTGTGCACAGATGGAAGGCTGACAGGCAGGTAGGTCATCCAGTTACTTTAGCCTGGCCGGCTCAGATGATTGGTCGTGCTTTTTACAGCGCCACGGCTTCCACAGATGATGATTTTTTGTCAAAGCATTTAATATATTCATTGCTATCGGGATGTTAAGAGCATTCCATGGAATATAACAAAGTGTTTCTGAAGGGAATTACCTACCCCACCTTTAATGTCTTTTTGTAAAGCACTTTGAATTACCTTATGTTGAAAAGTGCTGTATAAATAAACTTGCCTGGCCTTCCCTGGATTTACTTGAAATAAAAGGCAGACATCTTAATGACCCCAGCTCCTGTGTGAGTACCTGGACTTAGCGAGCAGGTTCTTGATGCGCTGCGTCCGGCGGCTGCGCTCCTCCTGCTCCTCCAGACTGAGGGGCTCGTCGGGGTCCGACTCCACGTAGCGCTCGGGGATGGGAACCTTCTGAGGTTTGCACAGCTGCATGGGGAGATGACAGGGCAGCAGTCTTAAAATCCCATTATGTGGTGATGACGCAACCATTTTAAGTTTGTCTCTTCCAGTAGAAGTGAACATGAGGTTGCTTTTCATAACAATGGTAACTAATTCTCTCTTGGATATTTCTTCTACATTAACAGTGATTTGTGCCTTTATCTAAAGTTCCTATTCAGTTCTTAAATCTGGCATTCATTTAAGAATATTTGAACAATTCACTTAAAAAGACGTGGTTTGCAAAAACATTTCAATAGACTTTATTAAACTGCCATGCAGTGAAATGTGAATGCTTTTATCTAGCACAAGATTTTGGGGTTACCACAAATTGGATTTGAATAGGGCTGTTGAAGTACAGCGCAGAGTTAAGGCTGGTTTTAAACCCCCTTTTATACATCCTCATGGACCCTTCGTTTTATGGAATTGTATTTATTGTACTCTAACTGTATTTGTGTCATTGTGTTACGTTCCTTTTTAAATTGGTATTTTCACATTGATCTTGTAAGATACGTTTGTTGTTTTTACATTGTTTTACATTGCCAATTGTTTTTGTTGACTTGTGAAGCCCTCTGAGACAAATAGGATTTGTGATTTTGGGCTATATAAATAAACTTGAATTGAAGTCAATGACTCACACCTATTTAAAAACCACACAGAAAAACCCATTTGATTGACAGGCCTCCCAGGGTCTAGACTTTCCCCTTTCAGGATGTGATTTAAATACATGTTATATATACAATTTAAGAATGGTTGCATAATATTCAATATGAGCTCAGCACACTGATGAACTGAGAACTAAAGTGCCGATTTAACTGTCAGAGGATTATCATCTTTTGATGTGCTCTTAGGCCTCTGCGCAGGCGACAGCTGTGGCCGTATGAATTATGTTTTGGGGTTATTTAAATCTGTCCATCCCAGGAACGGATTTCTCACAAATGGATTTGACACAAATGTCTACTTGGATTAGATTTTGGTTGTCAAAGTTTAAAGTCACTGTGATGTAATGAAACCCATTTTAGGCTGTACCGAGAATTGATATGCTAATTAAGACATTTTCACACATATCTAATAGAATAAAACTTCACATATTGGACGAACGGATGTTAAGACGTTGTTGTAAAGATGTAAGCCGCAGTCAGTGTGTGTGTGTCTGTCTGTCTGTCTGTCTGTCTGTCTGTCTGTCTGTCTGTCTGTCTGTCTGTCTGTGTGTGTGTGCGCCTACCTCCCGGCTGATATCCAGGTCGTAGTCCAGAGGCTCCACATCCACCTCCCGTATGTGTGTGGCTGTGACCGTCACCCACTCATCTGATTGGATCCTCCCTCTCTCCTTGGCCTGGCTCCACCCTTCATCACTCTGACCCTCTGCAGCCAGTCGCTCCTCCTTCCAGTCAAACACCTGCAAACAGCAGGAGTCATTATTACAATCTTTAAAGTAGATCACAAAACCTCTCTTTCTGGACATGTGTTTGAAAGGTGTTACCATCAAAATGTACTTAAAGCTGTTGATATTATTTCCACTGATTAACAGGATTTCAATATAGACAATATCCCCCTAACAGTGAGTAACATTGTACATAAATATATATCAAATATCTGCTATATTGCACCCAGTGTCCACATTAAATCTACTTATATTGAGTTTAAGCCTTTAAAGATCATACATTGTTAGTTAAACAATTATTAAACTTGTATGAAGTTGATTTGCAGCATATTTTATAATTACTTGGTTAGCACAAACGCTGAGAAATGAGTATACTTCAGCTGCAAAATAAAAAATAATTGCTGGTTATCCGATGTTTTCTTTGCTATTTAACAGGATTAATTTTGAAAAATAAACACCATAGTTGCAGCCTTGGTAGTTTAACAGTAAAGGATTATAAAAAATACTTAAAAGCAGGTTTATATTCTTCAATAAAGGGAAATAAAAGACAAAGCCACATGAAGCTGTGTCAGGTAGGGCAAAAAAGGGAGTGAATAGGGAAATGCAGTAGCACTGTAGTAAACTAAAGAATCATTTCAAAAATATAATATAATTTGGCGTAAAACAATATGTAATCTCTGCAGTAGTTGTGCTTCAGATAGAGGGAGACAAAGATGCATTTAAACATTTTTTTCAACCTAGAATAAATATAGAATAGTTCCTCCAGGAATTAGATAGTACCATTTTTTAGAATCATTACTAGAGAAAACCCAGGAATAAGATTTTAATTACACACATCCCTTCTCTCCTATGCATCTACACAAATACTCTGAGTCCCAGACAACATGTGTGTGTGTGTGTGTGTGTGTGTGTGTGTGTGTGTGTGTGTGTGTGTGTGTGTGTGTGTGTGTGTGTGTGTGTGTGTGTGTGTGTGTGTGTGTGTGTGTGTTGAGTT
>NW_011358799.1:166128-182522 GCF_000735185.1 Notothenia coriiceps | reverse complement strand
CTCATTTGCCACAGAATCTGCCCTTGTGAAGACAGGGCTGGAATAGAGCAAATAGAGCGAAATTAGGCATGGCTAAAATGCATGATCTGTTTGGTATTTTGAAAAAAAAACTTCACAGACATGTGAAAGATCTCATGAACTTCCCCACTCAATCTATCAAGACCCGAGCAGTTCTACCAGAAGTCCAAGGTAAAGGCACAGGCCGGCGCATACCGCCAATGGAATTCCCCCACCATATGAACTCTGACCCCTGGAGTGTAAAAGTGAAGAGGCACAACGTGACTACGTAAATGCACTCTCCTGAAACAGTTGGAAACAAGGTGAAAAGTAAGAAGTGAGAGACAGGAATATGCACTCCAAAGTGCTTTCCCTGTAGACTCGGGTGACCATTAGGACCAAGCGTAAAGAACAGCGGTCAGCAGGCCCCACGTTTAAGGAATTTATTTATTTCATTTTAATCCTAATTTTAATTTTTCATAACTTTTGAAATATTTTTGTATTACCAGTGCAAATAATCACTTGTTTGTATCACCATTAGACTACGACCTCTGGAAAGGAGGTAATGAAGAATAGGATGACTATAACACTAGTTAACCCTAACCCTTGTTGGAAGGATGTAGGATGGGCCAAGACTAAAACCAACATTTTGAAGTGGATCCGTATCACAGGGCAGATTATTTTACACTTTCATTGCTACTGTAGATATTGCACCTGGCTTTGGTGGAATTTCAATTTTCTTCTCTTGTGAGGGTCTTAATTTAGCATTTCCTCGCTGTGTTTTCATTGTTTTACCTTAATCATTTCTTTACTTAGCAAACGGAACTAAGCTGTGCTACTTCCTGTCTTGTTTTTCATGAACTAGGTCTGTCAGGCCCCTCATCTCGCCTGAACCAGTCCAACCATATTGCGTCCTACGTCACCCTGAGGAGGGGTCCTGGGGGCTCTGCAGCCAGGGTGAGTACAGGAGGAACATCTGCAGATATGTGTGATCACCCGGAGTAATCTCAATTTGTAAAAGCCAGATGTGTTGAACATTGTTATCCTACACTTAAAGGATCTGACTGACTTAGCGCTCTAAGGGTGAGCACCACTAGTAGACATGAACGAATCACAGTTAAGTTTAGCTATAAAGCATTTGATGAATCAACATGTGCAGTATACAAGCCTGTTCAAAGACAACAGACACTTTCTTTTTAATATATGCATTATACTTTTTAGATAAAAGTAGCAATTGATATGCCGGTTGTGGACATTTGTGACATAACTTGTATCCTTCTAACCAGCCAAATTTAGCAAACTTTCTCAGCGGTATTAAATCTGTCACATTCATTATTGCCATTTCCTGTTTCTCTCATTCTTTGTTCACTAAACGATGTCACTGTTCCTCCATCTTTGTACTTCCTGCCCGCTTTCATCTTCTCTCATCATCTAAATTGTTCCATTCCTCTTGAACCAACCCCACCAAACATCCATCCCCTCTCTCCCTTCCCTCTTCGACCTTGTTTCAACCCTCCCTGTATTGTTCCTTCTCCCCCCCTCCAACCAGGAGAGACCTAAGAGTGCCTTGGAGCTCCTGTCGTCTCCTCCGGACGTCCTGCAGCTGTCGGGCGCTCAGCCTCGGGGCCGCATGACGGCGGAGGAGCAGCTGGAGCGGATGAAGCGCCACCAGAAGGCGCTAGTTCGCGAGCGCAAGAGGAACCTGAGCCAGGAGCGCTCCCCCTCCTCCACCGCCCAACGCTCATCCTCCTCCTCCAGGCTGCCCACCAACACCTCGGACCCCCCGGCCTCCGTACGTTACCCCCCGCGCAGCAGCAGCAGCAGACACAGGGAGCTCCACCTCCACCACCACTGCTGCTACACTCTCCAGCCCCCTGGCACATAACAACCTAGCTGGGAATGCTAACACGCTAGCCCTCTCTGCTGCTCTGTGTAACCAATGGTTGTTAGCACTAACGCGCTAAAGGGCAGGCTGGCTAGCTAGCTTGGTGAATGCTTTAAGAACAATGGGAGACAAATGAGCACACGGGGATTTGACGGGAATATTTGGCTAGTTTCGGGACTGGGACTGTCGCTCCCTTTTTATTTTTTTAAAAGGTTCAGGGGTTGCCCTACCGCCCCACGGTGGGACCTCACTGACACAATTCTGAATGTAAATCCACTAAGATATAAGGAAGGCATCGCACTGCCTCTGTTTTACTCACCAGAAAGTAGAGAGAAGAGCCCATGTATGTACATCTACATACCGTGCACACTTTTATTTATTTACTGAGGGATATTTTCAGTATACAGTTGTACAGTTATATTTTGTAGAGATTTGGTATATAGAGCATATAGAAGAGTGGGGGGAAATAATCAGGTTGATGAAATGAAGGGAAAGGGCGTTGCTAGTGGCACAAATCATGATTACACCTCCCTGCTTTCTTTTCTTCGAATGAAATCCAAGTGCCTTGTTTTGCCGATGATGTTTTTTGCCTTTGTCCCAAATGTACCTCCTTAATCATCGTTTTTAATTAACCGTGGTTTGTTTCAAAGCACTTCAGAATCATAGAAACGATGCAATGTGCTAGCTTTAAGGTTTCTGTGTAAGAGCAGAGTTCAGTTAGGAAGATGTGCTGGTTTTAACCAATAGAGGAATACTTTGACATTTAAACTAAATCTAGTTTCAGTATGGAATGCTAACATGCTAACAATGCTAACAATGCTAACAATGCCTGGGTGAAAAGGTGATAATCCAAAATGTCAAAGTCTTCCATTGAGATAACACGAGACATAACAGATTGTTTTTATGGCTAACAGTGATTTCTGCCAGTCATCCGACTACATTTCCCATTAATCATTGAGTACAATTGTCCGTGTAACAGTGAGCAATACATAGTCTGTAGCTCTCTGCCATCTATTTCCAGTGCATATAACCATAAAGCATATTTTATTTTCTCTACTCCACCAGCATAAAACATGTTTACACCATTTTATATTTGAATTAACCAACTCATTAATGCCGCCTTTTCTTCTTGTACAGATTACAAGGTTATTTTTTATCGTTTGACAGTGGTTGGTATTTACATTGCTACGATTAAAGTTGGGAAGAGAATAATATATATACTCATATGTGAGTACTTTTAAGTGGCCTATGCTGTGCTGTTTTATGCATCATAAATATACAGGACAGGTTGAAGCAACAGGGCTGAAACGCAATAAGAGATAATAATAATAAATATGAGCAAGGAGTGGACAACTTTACGTGGGATATTAGTGTGAACAAGGGGCTGTACAGTGGGGATATTTAAATTAGGATGATTATTTTCCTAATTTATGTCATTATTTTTGATAATTTGGATACAACAATTGTGAAAAATACCTTATAATTAACCAGATATCCAATTAAGTTCTTCAAATGAGTTGTTTTATGAGAGAAAAGGGACGTTAATCAATGCCCATACGCTCCACTCCTTGTTTTCCCCACATCTTGAGAGCTTTTCTGCCACATTGCTTTTATCCTTCCACAGCTACATACAATATATCAGATCAAAGATTTAAGAAATATAGATCCAGGAGGTTCAGTTGAAGAGTATAGAAATATAATAGAGACCTTAGAGAAGTGAACTGCTAATCACCTAATTCTGTGTTATCGAGAAGCAACGCACAACTCTTCCCTTTTCTATCATGTAGAGATTTGCACTCGACAATAAAGAGTTCCTTGCTTCTTGATCCTCCTCTGGGCTGCGTTCTTCCTGATCTGTCTGTCGTGGGTTTTTCCTGATGAATCTGTTCCTGCATGGTGTTTCTCTCTCTCTCTTTCTATCTTTCTCTTTCTCTCTCTCCTCCTGTGTGTTTTGATTCTCCTGAGCACAACAAGGCATGGGCTGCAGTGTCTCTCAGAGCAGCAGATCTGCAGGCTACTGGAGCGGGAGGATGCATGGCTTTGATGCTCCTGGGATGATTACTCACAAGTACCCCTCAACACACACACACACACACACACACACACACACACACACACACACACACACACACAGCAACACAGTAGCACAGTGCGAGATAAACAGCTGAAGGGCTTTTGCACAAACACTGATCAAACATCGCCACGCATACCATGCTGCCACATCAGTGCCTGATACACAAACTGCAGAACTCCAGGCAGCGCCGTTCCAATTACACCCCCTCCTCTCTGTTTGAACCCTCGCCTCTCAGACAAAGACATAATTGAGCGTGACGTCCCACTAGGGGGCACTCATTGATCCTCTGTGCCCAATCCTAACATGACATCATGGATTCAGATGGCAAAGGCAGGCGGGCATGCAGTTGGGGTTGAGAGGACGAGANAATAAGTCCCTGGGGGTGGATTAGGCAAATGAAGCCTGCTGACGTCACTTGCCGTGAAGTTGTTTGCGGCCTGCCAGTAAACCCAAAGCAGAAGAAGAAGAAGTGACGTCAGCAGGCTTCATTTGCCTAATCCACCCCCAGGGACTTATTCCGGTGTGAATGCGATCTGTATTTAGTTCATCAGAACTAAAGAGTTCTGATGAACTAAGTTCTCATGAACCTTTGTGGGAAAAGTACTGCGGTGTGAAAGCGCCTATGGTCTGTGCTCTACACTTCAACAGCGGTTGTACTTTCTGCATAGACTCCGGGCTTTCGGAGTCGACCAGGAGTTCATGCTACTGTTCTATCATGCAGTGTTGGAGAGCATCATTAGGTATGGTATTACTGCCTGGTATGGTAACTTGACAGTGCAGTCAAAGTCACAGATCGCTCGCCTGGTACAGACTGCTATGAAAATTATGGGGGTTAAAAAACACCCATCTCTCCAAAACATATACGAGCAGTCCATTATCAGACAGGCAAAAAAAAGTGTGTCTGATCCCACCCACATACTCCACCCAGAATTCCAGCTACCTTCTGGTAGAAGATTCAGGGTTCCCAAGAGCAGGCTGAACCGCTATAAGCACTCATTCCTACCTATGTCCATTAAGCTTCTTAACGTTCACATGAAATTAAATGTATAGTCAAATTTAATGAAATGTACTTTTTAAATGTTGGCCATGAGGGTTGTGCAATAGGTCGCCATTGTCAGTATGTGCGTCTGTGTATTGTGTTTGTTCAAACGTTGCATGACTGATGATATGTGTATGTCTCTTAATGTCTATGTTTGTATATGTACATGTATGCTGAACTGCAGGACGGAGTCCAGAACAAATGTCCTTACTGGGACAATAAAGTGTATCGTATCGTATCGTACACTCGCATAACTCCGGTCTGTACGTTGACTATAATTAAATGGATGTTGTCTACAGATACATATATACTATATTTTTTATTTCAACTTAATATGATTTATTTCAATTTACCTAATACAATCATGTGTAATCTATTGACAACAACTATAGTCATTGTTTCATTTTGAATGTTTTGGGGACATCCGACCGTCATCTTACACTGACCATGAGTAGCTCATACAACCACACTTTGAAAAACAAATAAAAAACATGCCTTTAATTTATTTTCTTCTCTTGTGAGCATTTTGGAGTGTTTGGCCATCTGATCAATCTTATCAATGTTAGCTCCATGTTTGGTTTCCACCAGCTCTGTTGACAGGCCCCATGTTTAATCAACTATGAACAAGGTTTGAGTGGTTGATTGTTTAAGATAGCTTAAATTTCCCACTAAATTACAAGCCTATTAATAGTGTTAGAACCTGTGTTGGTGTGGTCCTAACATGACCCTAACACCCGAACTGGAGACAGATACAACGCTCCATCTCTCCAGCTGTAATCAATTAGCTTTTTTTTTTAAGATACTCCCTTTTTCCTCCAGCTGTTCGAGAGAGGGGGGGGGTGAGAGTGAGTCAGTGGAGGGAGGGATTATAAAAAAAACACGAAAATGATCTCATGTGATGTAAAAAGCACATCAACTCCAGCGCGGATTCTTCATGCCTAATCCTGAAATATACGTGAATGAGTAGGCGCTGCAAACATGGCAATGTGAACGCCGTTATTTATTTACCCAATCCGGCCCAAAATTGAGAGAACGTGTATGTGTGTCGGCGTCATGCAGCTGAGCCACGCATGACGCATGAGTAGAACCAAAATGTCAATTTACGCGACATTTAACACTCTGAATAGACATGGGTTAAGTGTCAGAGCCGTGAAAACAATAGCCTATTGAACAGAGAGAGTGTGTGTATGTGTGAGAGAGGGAGAGAGAGAGAGAGAGAGAGAGAGAGAGAGAGAGAGAGAGAGAGAGGGAGAGAGAGTGGAGGGTTGGTGGGGGTTGTTGGGAGGAGAAGGGGAGAGAGACAGAGGGGGAGAGGAGGAGGAGGAATCGGACAGCCATTACCATTCAGGATTACGTTGCCTTGCTTTTTCTCCCGTCAGCCTCACCCTCTCTTGGCTGTGAATCTTCTCGGTTCTGTGAGGAAGAAGCTTGGTATCAGATCGGTGGAGAGGAGGAAAAAAAACATATTTTCATCCATCCAACCATCCCTCCAGGAGGAGAGGGAGCAGCGGCGGCAGCATCCCCGGCCTCCCTCGCTCTGTAGTCGGACTCCAGGACCGCCGCTGCCCGGTGAAGGTAAGCGGCTCCGGAGCTCGGCGCAGCACTGCCGGTGCTTTCACCTCATCATTATCATGTGTTTTCAAGGAATGTGGATGATGTTAAGTTTTATGAATACAATTTGTTTTATTATTAGCAATCAAAACTATCCGACCAGAGCGTGGTCACTCACACACTTTTGGGACAAACTGTGCCGAATAAAATAAATGTTAATGTAATTGGCTTTATCGGTGTTGATGCCCTCCTCACAGATTATGAATAACTTGTTGATCACGTTGATTGACATCCATTACACGAGGTCTACTGTACGTGGTTGTACTAGGCTATAACAGTATCATAGTTGCCTGAAAACCGTCCAATTTATATTGCTCGTGATCCGTGTGCTGGAGGGCTGGGCTGGGTAAAAGCACCGGACTCTCAGAGAAGCTTTCTGGGTCTTGAGAACGCTGCCGAGCTTGTTCCCACTAAGAGACACTCAATAGCATTATGGAGGCAGCAGCACCCACAAATGGATAAATGTAATTAGTTGGTGTTATGATCCATCCAAAGCAGGGCCAGTGTGTGCTGGACAAAGAGCTTCCAGTCTGCTCCTCCTGCATGCAGCCCAGTGTGCACACAGCACTGGGTCTCCATGTCTGATGTCCATTCATGCACACACATCCCCTCCGAACATTCAAAGGGAAGGACAGACAGACAGACAGAGAGAAAGGCATGCGTGTAGAAAGAGGACATGAAACACCAGCTGCAGCTTTTTATGTGCATATTAATGATGCCCGTATTGATCCGTGCAATCCCCTATCCATCATCACACCTCCACCTCCCTCTCCACCTGCTCTGTGAAGTGGACTCCACCACTGCAGGCTGTCTGTCTGGAAAACCTCAGTAATATTATGCAAGGTGCAGTCGGAGAGACAGAGAGAGAAAAAGGATTCAGGGCTCCCCTCCTGCCGCTTTGAAGCAGATGGTCGAACGTGCATGTCCCCCCCAGCAGCCTTATGTTGGACCTTCAACAAGCAGGCTAATATTCTCCTCAGTCAGACCTTAACGACATAATAATACCTATAATTAATTCATTTCCTTTTTATTCAGGATACATCCTATAATTCAGTTGGTCTCTTCCACCCATGTCTTCCTCTGCACTGGCTGTATACACACTGGTTTATGTTACAGTGGTGGAAAGCACCAATGTATCTCTGATGCAGGGGATACACGTGATAGTATGGGGCATGGTTGTGATTTATTTTTAGCAGAAGTCTTCACGATTTTTGCTTACTCTTTCTTACAAGACGAGATTTATTTATGATTTGTCGTATTTCTTTTCATGTATAGCTGCGACTAAACTTAATTGATCATCATCTCTGTTTGGATCACGTCCTTTTTGTGTTAAGCTTTGAGCACCAAGAAAAAGCGCATTATAAATAACATTTATTATTTTTCTTCTTTTTGTGTCCAAAATGTGAGGAAAAAAGAAAGAAATGACCATCACAACTTCACCGAATTAAATGTGATGTATGTTAATAGTTTGTTGTGTAGGACCAACACTTTAAAACCCAAATATATTACATTTACAGTGAAAAATAACAAAAACATATTTAAAACTGTTAATCAAATATAAATCTGAAGCAGCTTATAGGCTTTTTAACCATAAAAGGTTGAATAAAGCCCAAGGTGTCCTCTTATCATTCCTTCTTTTGTCAAACCAACAGCTCAAAATCTAAATAAATTCAATGATTTAAACTAGAGAGAAGTCTCTCTCTGATGCCAGCTAATGATTGGCCGAATACTTAAACTAATTATCAAAACTGATTTTCTCTCTATCGACGTATCAAGTGGCTGCTGACTTTCTGGCTTGTGACCCCTTTATTGATGTCAGTTTTATCAGTTTGACCAACAATGATACAATAATTCTAGATTTTGTTCTGGAGATTTCTTTGGACAATGTATGACATGAAAATAGCCCGACACTGCAAAAAAAAAAGAGGAAAACTCACATAGTTATGCTTCATCATAAATATATATTTGTTTTTCTTTTCCCTTTTTAATTATCATGTCACCCATCACATTGTGTTGGAACCACTAGAGCAATTCAATATACACTTCGGCAGCTTTTTTCTCTCTCTCTCTATCTTTATGTCTAGCCAGCAGTCTCTGTCTGTTAGCTCTCTCTGCAGCTCTGCACACTGCATCTTATGAATGAAGAAAGAAAAAATAAGAGTCGGAGATACACGTAAAGCGAGATTTCCTATCTCCTCAGCCATTAAAATGTCTTTAGGTCTTTATGATTCTAACAATGACGTCCTAAGGCTGTAAATATTGATTAGTGTTTAAGAGGGCACAACAGGTGGCTCCATTATTCTCTACTTTCTCCTTTTATGCCTCTTATCTTATTCTTCATCACCTATTGAAGGAAAACCTCTCGCATACAATTATCATTTCCATATCAATTAACCACACCTTGAAACTTTCTCACATAATGTACAAAGAATCAAATCAAATGATCTGCTTCTGTAGTCCCCTTTCTTCCGCTCTCACATTGATTACCTCTTACAGTAATGCTGAGTAATAAGCTACACGATTGTTGGCAAGCCAGTCCAGTTTGTCTCTGTGTGTGTCTTTATATGTGTGTCTATGCATGTGTATAAATGTGTGTGTGCGTGAGGTAGCTGAGTGTAGCCGTTCATTTATCCAGTTGGTGTGTTAGTCATCATGTCTGGGGGCTGCGTCATTCCTTCTCGTACACTACTTACTATCTGCACTTTTAATAACTGATGCAACAAGTGTGTTTTCAATGTTATTTAGTAGTGTAAGATAACAAACATTTACTCACAGGATAGTAAGAACATACGATAAGAGGATAATCAGATTTCAAAGTCAAGAAAAGAAAGACATTAAGTTATGATGTATAATCAATTTAAAGGAATAGTTGGCAATTTGGGAAATATGCTTATTGTCACGATTCTATGTCTAGGTTTGGGTGTTTTTGCTGTTCTCTCTGTCATGTTTTCCTCCTGGGTTATTGTCTGGTCCTTTTCCCTGTGTTTTTCCTCCTGTCGTTAGTTTCCCTGGTTTGTCTAGTTATCTGATTGTGTTCACCTGTAGCCCTTGTGTTTCTCCTCCCCTGCCCGGCTGTTTCTCGTCTTGTGATTACCCCTCCCTGTATTTAGTCTCTTCCTGTGTTCAGTGTTGGTGCTTCTTTTGTTTGTGACCCAGTTCACCGAAGAGTGTTTTGTTTGTCCAAGTTTATTTAAAGTCCTTGAAATAAAGGTATCGTCAAATGTAATCTGCGTTTGGGTCCTACCTGCTTCACTCTGCGTAACACTTATTTTCTCTCTTGCCGAAAGGTTTGACAAGAAAATCTATGCCACTTTCAACAGTGTTTGCTAATACTGCAGCTCATACCACAAGATGAGGATGAACTCCTGATGTTCCACATTGGAAGTGTTAACCCATTTTTCCAAGATGGTAACTTGTGCTGCTAGCCTTGTAAACACACTGTGTAGTAGATAGTCTATATACTTTTTTTGTTTGGAATTGTTCATTCAAGTCAAATAAAACTGGATTGTTGACATTTGATTTTGTTCTTCTAAAAAAGAAAGTGGGCGATATCATCACTGTCACATATTTTTCAAAAGCTTGTAATGATCGTTTAAACTATATGACGTCAACACAGCATAAGTATGGAGCAAAAGCTAGGAGGCGATTAGTTTACGGCCCGTCCACACACAGGCATGAAAAAAATCTTGATGCTGGGCGTGTCTGAAGCTTGGCGATTTCACGCGCCCAAGGCGACCAACAACCAATCAGAAATCTCCCAGGAATCTCCCGCCCGCCCCCGGCATACAAAGCAAAAAAAAGTCCACTTCTTCTCCACTATTGCCAAAATGGATGCCGGTTTTGTAGCAAGGGTAGCAAGTAATTTACAATATACTGTCTATGCTTGTGAGCTGTCCATGTATTATATGTTATACTATATGTTATATATTATGCTTATACTTATTATATTATTATTATTATATTATTATATTAATATATATATTATATATATTATATGTTATGCTACATTACTAGCTGTCCATTCAATGTTAAAACGAAGTAAACTGGATATAAACTCCCCAAACAGGTGAAAACCTACCAGTTTCACCAACTGTCTCTGCCACCTCCCTCCATGCCTGGTTCCTCCGGTTTAGGTCCCGGTAGGTGAACAGAGAGCAGTCGTAAAGAACCGGGACATTTCCTACAGCGATGATTAATTTATCCTCCATTTTATGACATATGGAAAAGACCTGCGGTATCTGCATACACGCGGTTTGATTGGCTAGCGCTTGTACTGGCGGGATTTGCATAAACGGGATTTGATTGGCTGATGCCAGCTTTGAAAGCACCGAGAGCATCAAAAATTGAACATTGCTCAACTTTTGATGCTCACGATGCTTGCAAAGCCATGCTCCGCTCCCCACAATGCAGTTCGGCGAAGATTAAAAATCTTCTACGTCACCTCATTCAAGTGAATGGGCGAAGCTTTGAAAGATTTTTTTCATGCCTGTGTGTGGACGGGCCGTGAGCTTAGTTTAGCTAAGACTGGAAGCGGTGGGAAAAAGCTATCCTAGCTTTGTCCCTAACTCTAAACCAAATTAAAAACGTTGTCTTGTGTGTTTAATCCGTACACAGTTAAAATACATTTTGGTTTCAAAAGTAGGTATGTTAGTTTGCAGTTTCCCCGTTTCCAAGCTACAGTATGCTTCTCTAATGATTCTAGCTCTATGTTTAGGAGGCACGAGAGTTAAAGGCTCTTCTCATGTGAATGTAGCCAAATTAAATAAATTGTCACAGATTTCAAATGTATTAGTTATTATTTTAAAGTTGGTCGAAGAGGGCCAGAAGCTATATTTTAGGAAATACACTTATTTCTCGTCAGAAGTTAGATGATTGGTACAACTCTCATGTCTGTGCGCTAAGTGTAAAGCTAAAACCAGAAGGTGATTAGCCTAGTTTAGCTTAAAGAATGGAAACTAACTAGCTAGCTTAAATCTGCATGTGCAGCTCTGGACGGATGCTGTAAATCATATGTAGAGCAGATGTGTTTTCTGCTTAGGTAGCTTTATGTTATGGAGCTTGCCTGTTGAGCATGACGTCAGTTAAACTCCTGTCAGCGACTTTTGGAGGGCTGCTAAGACACAAAGACGTGCACTGGCAGTTACGACCGTTACTCTGCCACTGTAACGATTCCTGTCTCCCCTTTTCTCTCCTTCTTAATCTGCTGCTGCTACCTCAACATCTCTGTCACAGCCTCTCACACTCTCTGTTTTATGTCACTGCTCTTCTCTTTCCTCTCTCTCTCACATATACAAACACACACTCTACCCAGGCTGAGTAGTGGGAACACACCCGTAGAGATGTCAATCTTAGTTGTGAGTAACAAATCAGACCGGTCAAGCTTCATTCAGCATCTCGCTGTGTGTGTACAAGTTTGTGTGTGTGTCTACAAGTGTGTGTGTGTGTGTGTGTGTGTGTGTGTGTGTGTGTGTGTGTGTGTGTGTGTGTGTGTGTGTGTGTGTTTGTAATGCTTTTTGCACGCTTGCTTGCTTAGGTGCATTTTTGTGAATTGTGTACAACTCAGTTAGTTAGTCTCTGTGACTTAGAATATATGGGGCGGTTAATTGGTTGAAATAATTTATTAACGCATATCAAGCAAAAATGTTACAACTTTTCAAATGTGGAGGATTTTTTGCTTTATTTATTTATTTGTTATACTTATTTATTATAATAAACAATATTGTTTTAGTTTTGGACTTTTTCACATTATGACAAAAAACATACAAATACACATAAGTACACACATGTATACACAAGTAGTTGATAAAGTATGATAGAAAAAAGATAGGTCTGGCTAGCCTAATAAAATGGCTGAACCCAGGGAACTTGTGATGAGCATTTCTTTCATTGTTTTTAGCCTTTTTGGGGGGGGCTTCTCGTCTACTTGTTTGACACAAATATGGGCACCTTTTTGACATGGACATTGTCAAATATTTTACATATTCATAACCATGATAAAAAAATGCTGGACGAAAGTAAAAGTAAAGAAAAACATTTGATCGATGTTGGGGAAATATTTTCCAAGGTCCATATCTTTGACCCAGTTTATCAGTTCAAACTGTCCTGACTGAGCACACGCACCTGTAACCTTGGCTGCTGTGCTCTCAGTGTTCTGTCTCCCTGTTCCTGCCTGTTGGATCAGCTGATAGAGGTGTTATGATTCTATCTTGTTATGCAGCATGTTGATTATTCTCTCTGAACTAGCTAAATACATGGGTCTAGGGTAGAGTTCTTCAGATTTGACGTGGCAACTCTACCCTGAGGTCAGAACCTCTGGCTCTTGGACTTGTGATGTGAATTCTCCGGCCAAAGCTCCTAACTAAACCATCAGTGTTTGACATCAAAGTTTCCTGCTCTTCCCGTGTCTCCTTCATGAGTCGGTGAATCCCACTGCATTGCTACACAGAAGTTTCCCCCACAATCGGTACTAGATAAAGAACGTATGCAGTATATTTAATCCCAACGGTATTTATCAAAATTAAGATAACGGATGAGTATAGAAATGATTGTCCTTTACTCACTGAAACTCTACAACTGGCGAGTTTTTCTCTTACATCCTAAGATTTGGCTGACAAGAATCAACAAAGAAAAATAACAACATATCATTAATGAAAGTAATCTTTACATACAGTCCTGATATAAAACTATGAGAGTGTTATAATTTAATATCTGTATATGTGAGTGAATGTTTGTTGGTGTGAATGAAAATGCCTCAGCAAGGGTCTCATCAGACAGGAAGTGATCTCAATCCCTCCTGTGTTTCTTCTTCTTGTTCTTCTTGTTCGTCTTCTTCCACTTTCCGTTTTCTTCTTCTTTTTTCTTCTTCCTAAATCTCCGTTCCTCCTTAGAGCTCTAATGACACGGTGCAGCTTTGAAGCCTCTTTTCTGGCTCTATTTATAAAACTGGTAGCTGCAGTGGCACTGACTCACTGTCAGCAAGCAGCAGGGAAACTGACTTCACACACACACACACACACACACACACACACACACACACACACACACACACACACACACACACACACACACACACACACACACACACACACACACACACACACAGAATTATGGGAAGGTTTGAACCTCTTCAGCGTTGCCGTGGTTTCAGGAAGCAAGGTTCTGCCAGTGGTACAGCCAGGGGCCAGCAGCGGGAGGAGGAGGTTTCTGGCAGCTCTAGTCCAGATGGAAATCCCTGCCGTTGTGCCGGGCTCACACATCGTGCAGGGAAACATTCCCACCCTGTGGGACGGAGCTCAGGCCGCTCCACAGTTTAGTTTTAGTCTGCTGCCTCGGGGAGGAAAAGACAGATCTGCTTGTTGGCAGAAGTTATTCAGTTTGAGGTGTTCACAGTTTTAGGGGTTAAGTTGGTGCTTTGTTAAGTTTCTAAGGAGCTAGAGTGACCATTAAGTGGATGGACTGAAATAAAAAGAGATCGCTGATGGATTCGGGGACTTTTGATGTCACAAAATGGACCAATATATTTTGTTGGGCTGTGTATGTAGATATCCTAAATGTTTTCAACAATTTTCAAACAAAGAGCAATATTTTAATCAGGTTTATGGTCTGCTTGCTTTTGAGTACGTGTTACATTGTGCTTGTCTGCCAAAAGCTGTCAAAAATAAACTTTTTATCCATAAAAGGAAAAAGGTCCAAGGAGGTCTGATAAAAGGCTTTTAAACTTGTTGCCAGAAGAACACAGTGGACCTCTCTTCTTTACTTTCAATCCTAATATTTTGTGTTCCTCACGGCAGAGAATCTTCTTTGTAATTGTTTGACCTTCGAGGCTGAACCTTTTCCTTTCTTGACTTTCAAGACAGATTTTTACCCTATATGGGTGCTTGGATCTTGTCAGAGAAACAAAAAAGCCAATGTTATTTGGTAACATCCTGTGTGCAAAGAGCATTAGTAAAATACTGGTTTTTGACACAGAAACTGCTTTATTCTGTGCTTTCATCCGTTTAATCACAGACCACATGGTTTTTGTGTCAAACAATCAAACAAGGGGGAGGGGAGTGTGTGGGAGAGAAACCCCCTCTGGAAGGAACTTTGGATATTTAGCCTTTCCAGACCATTTACATGCACTCAAACCTATTTAACACACTACAGGGAAGGGGACACCCCAAAAGGCTTTATAGTGCCTCTTTATTTGAAATGAAAGCATTCTGCACAGACTGTGTGTGCTCATGTTACCAGCTCTCTGCTGTTGCTCCCTGTGGAGCCAGTAACGGGCAATTCATTCTCTCAGGACACGTATTGATTTACGATGCTGTGACGGACAGATCAGATTGTCAGGTCCCCAGAGTCCCCACACACACACACACACACACACACACACACACACACACACACACACACACACACACACACACACACACACACACACACACACACACACACACACACTCCTGTCTAGCATGTGAGAAGTCGTTGTCTTCACAAATCAGAGTTGAATTAACCTTAATGTCAATGAGTGTAACGGTGGATGAGCAACAGATAAAGAGAAGCGAACAAAGAGAAAGAAGAGAATACAAATGTGAAAGTGAGACGATGAAAAGAGAATACAACTCCCCTGTCTTCAAGGCTTATTGACTTTCTTTAAAAATAGAAACACTAGTAGAGCTTTGAAATCTCATCTCTTTCCACCCCCCTTTCTTTATGTCTGAGGCAAGTTCGATAGTCCCTCCCTAAGCATAGATCTGTCTGTCTTCCATCACCGCTGGCATCTTAAATGTCATCCATAAATCGGCTCCATTAGGCGTTATGTGTCCTCAGTGATTTATTTTAATTGATGTGCTGAACTATAATTTAATTAAAGATCTTGTATTGCAAGCTGTTCTCTTTATGATCACACAAAGAATTTTAATTACTAAGGAGAATTAGTTTCGAGCACCTAAAAGGGAGTCAACTTGACCGTCAATTACAACAAAACCATGTGTTAGAAAATAATAAAGCTTATAAATTGCGTAGACGTACCGTAGTTACTTATAAGCCACATCAGCATACATCAAAACGTATACAACTTTATAAAAGTAGTATTATAAAATGAAACAATGTTTATTTATTTTAATTGAAATTATTGAAGTTTATAAATTATGTGAAAACATGCAAAAATGTAAATGTCTTGCAAAAAGTCTACAGCCATGTCTGCAGCTCTGTGAGACTCTACTCAGTAAAGTGCTGACGTGATTTTTATCTTTTTTTGTAATGATGGGTAAGTCAAGAATTATGTATATATTTCATCATGATTATGTTTACATTCGGCGTTTTGGCATCAGAGGAAATGTGAAAAGATTTTTTTTTTAAACTTCCACTTAAGTATTTTGTATGGGTCACGACATAGTGAAGCACCCACTGTATATGGGCTCAGAACAGTCTCATGATACACACATGCACACAGAAGGATTCACACTTGTATTTCATGATCCGCAAAAGGATCCACACTTGTATTTTTCACAATGCACACATAATGTGTTCCGTTTCATATACATGTAAATAAAATCCAAACACAGAAAAAAGTTTTACATGTGTATTTTTGATCCACACATTTGTTTTCCGTTTAAAACCTCTGAACCTGCAACACACCCAACCGCTTTCTGTGCACGGATCGCTGTGCATTCGTTGTGTGGGTTTTTTGGAGAACTACGACCCTGACGCTCACCGTTTGCTGATTCTCGTACTTGTAATTTCTCTCATCTATAGCCAATCAGATGTCTCCTCCAGTCTAAGCCAATCACATGAGCGCGCGCCCC
>NW_011358799.1:160591-166101 GCF_000735185.1 Notothenia coriiceps | reverse complement strand
CCTATTTGATAATAATCAAATAAGTATGTGAACATAACCAATAACCTACCATAGCCAATAACAATTAAATGTATTTTTGTTGTTCATTCATATCTTATTTTAACATTTATTTATGCATATTTTTGTATCTCTCCAACTTTAAACAATATTTTTGGTTTTCTGTCCTATAGTATACATTGGAATGATTTCAAACCTGTTTTTATTTATCCTAATAATTATAAAGGAGTGCCTTGGAAATATGTGTTACATAATTTGTAAACACATATTTGAGACCCACTGAGATGGGCGCAGCCGCTATTTGTATATAGGGGACACACTGTACAGTACCAGTGAAAAGTTTGGACACCTTCTCATTTAATGTTTTGTTTATTTAAAAAGGTTTCTACTTTGTAGATTAATACTGAAGACATCAAAACTATGAAAGATAGTTGGTGATTGATTCAGAATTCAAGGCACACTTAACCAGCATGGCTACCACAGCATTCTGCAGTAGCCAGCCAAATATAAATCATATTCTGGATTATTAACACTTTTTTTGTTTACTAGATAATTCCATATGTATTCTTTTATAGTTTTGATGTCTTCAGTATAAATCTACAAAAAATGTAAATAAAATAAAAAACTTTGAATGAAAAAGTGTCCAAACTTTTGACTGGTAGTGTATAATATCAAGTCATGAAATATTATGACAATGTGAAAAAGTCATAGTATAGTGATAGTCTATTAAAAGGCATATCATAATTTGTCTAAAAATACCGTATATATTTTTTTATTGCAAAAAAAGACTACAAACCAGGATAGCACGGACCTCAAAATATTAAGGTTGGACTGAGAGCAAACGGAGACAGGAATTTGCTCAAAACTTAATATTTTAATCAACATGCAAGCAGGGAGCAGCAGCAACACTTTGGTGGAGCAGGTAAACAACTGGTGGAGCCTAGATCTTATTGAAGGCAGCCACGTCTATACTCTGGATCTGCAATGGAAGAAAAGTGCAATAAGTCGAGGTGTACATTATGCACTTTACCCATGATGTAAGCACCACACATTAAAGTCAATTAAAGTCAGTGATATTGGTGTGGGTGTAGAAAATGTCTTAACACACAAGTTAATAACTCAGCGTGGCTGGATACCCCGAGAGGTAAGTTAACTGAAGTAGTCTAATAATGGTGAAGGAGTTACCCCTGTGTGCGTTTTACTTACAAAGTCCTCAAACTTGGTGATCTCCTCCTCCAGCATGTCTGTGCCAACTTTGTCGTCCTCGATCACGCAGGTGATCTGCAGCTTCTTGATGCCGTATCCGACGGGAACCAGTTTGGACGCTCCCCACAGGAGCCCTTCCATCTGCACCGAGCGCACACACTCCTCCAGCTTGGCCATGTCCGTCTCATCGTCCCACTGAGGGAGCACGTGGGGAAGGGGGGTTAAAGCACAGAACACTCATTTGACCATGGTAAGACAATTCAACTCAGTTTGCAGCAAAACGTTAACATAACTGTTAACATGCATCGGGATTCATTTGGAATATTACAAAAAATATATATGCAGTTTAAGTCGCAATTAGCTTAAACTATTAATTAACATCTCAATTGTATCGCATTTTTTTACCTTTTCTGAAACAACAAAACAGTACATCTCTATAAGAACACAACTGCAATGGAACTAGCACAGATTTCAGCCACATGATGAAGGTCAGAAGGAAACGTACGGGCTTGACGTCTAAAAGCAGAGAGGACTTGGCTATGAGGGCGGGTTTCTTGGACTTCTTGGCAGCATAGGCATCCAGGCGCTCCTGCTTAAGGCGCTCGGCTTCTTCGTCATCCTCATCATCACTGCCAAACAAGTCCATGTCGTCATCCTCGTCTTCATCATCTCCATTTTGCACCTGTTTGACTGGAGTAGCCTGGACTGGAGCAGCCTGGTCAAAACAATGGAAACATTTCTGTAAAGGTGGGCTCTTCAGAAGGCTTTCTCAAATAAGATTAACTCTTTCCTGATCTCCATTTGTTCAAACAACGAAAACATCATACAATAAAGAGCATCAATAGATATGTGAGGGGAACGAAGGGAGCCTAAGCCTTACTATATTATATATATATATATATAAACAACAATATTAATCATAAACAACAAGACAAAGCAACCAAAAAGAGGAACATCAAAAAACATACTTATAGTTTGAGTATACCTTAAGTACAATGTGGATTACATTAGATTTGATTTGAAATGGTTTCAGTTGGACAAGGCTTTGTCTTTTACAGAGAAAATATGCATTTAGTAATTCTAAGTTATCTACCTTAGCACTTGGGACGCCCGCTGGGCTCTTTTCCAGCGTGGCCACTCTGTTCTCCAGCGTCTGCAGGGCTGCTCTCATTTCAGCCACCACTAACAAGCAAACACAATAGGAAAAGTAAGAATGGATATTCTGCATCAAATATACAAAAGCACAGAAAGACGTTATAAAAAACAGAACGAACCTTTGTGCAGAGTATGGTTCTCCAGCTCCATGCTCTTCATGCGTGTAACCAGCTCCTGGTCTCCTCCTGCATGTGAGGATGACTGTGGAGAGACGAACACTAATGAGCACGTGCCATGATGCAGCTACGGGTTCACATGATGACAAAGCAAATGTAATCTCATCAAGGCAGTCCAAGCCTAAAAAGAAGCAAGCAAAATCAAAAGTAGATGAAGCGGTGAGATTTCAAATGAAACCCATGCAAGGCGAGCATCTATTACACACTGATGAAAACACTCCACCCTCTGAGGAACCGTTCAGAACAACCAGTGTCTGATCTGCTGGCCACTGAGCAGCTCCACTGAAGCATCTGCAGTTAAGGGCGTAGCTCCAACACACCTCAGTGCTGCTAATAAGCAGGTGGCAGAAGGCTTTATCCTACAAGCTTGCTTCCCCCAACCTTTAGGCCACCGCTGTCCATGATTACAACAACAGCATGCAGGCAAACTCAGTGCAGATTCCTGTTACAGCACAATATATCATTATTAAAAAATGTGTAGCTGTCTTGCAGAGATAAAAAGATTGATACAACAACACATCCCAATTTCATTTGTAAATCGATTCAAGTAAGGAAATATAATGTGTTCATTAGTGAGCTTTAGATATGTTGGAGAGCCAGGCAATCTCTCTCCAGGTTGCTGCTCTTTGTGCTAAGCTAAGCTAGGACAGATATGAGTAGTATCAATCTTTGATGAAACTCGGCAACAATAGGAATATGTGTACTATTCAAAATGTTTCATTAATGATTGAACACAGAAGTTACAGAAAATAATCAAGATGGAAAGTTGAAAAACAATAGAAATCTGGAAATGAGTAGCATTTGAATTGAATGTTTACATTATCTAACAAATCATCACCATTATTATAAATTCCACACACACACACATTCTGAATCAGTTAGTGGTAGCATAACGTGATGCATGAAGAAAAGAGTTGCAGGATGGAAGAAGGGTGATTCAGGATGACATCTGAGTGATAGCTGTACACTCCACTCCAGGCAGCAGCAGAACTCAGATCAGCGCTGTGTGTGTCGGCCATGCAGCGCTCCCAGACCGGAGCAGCAAACACTTACGTTTCTGTTCCGCGGTCTCTGCTGGCGCCCCTTGGGCAGCAGGGCCGTTTTGGCCTGCACCCGGTTATGTACAATGTGAAGGTAGGAGGGAAAAACAAAAACAAGAAGAAGAAGACAGAGAAGTACAGGGTGTAGGTAGAACGTTGGATAGTACACATGCTACACATGCAGAGTCATCAGTAAAAGGAAAATGAAGTCAGGATTGTTAGTGAAATGGGATGAAACATTTTAAAAACACACTTCAACTTTTTATAAAACAACTAAATGGATGATTGCCTGTATGGGAAATATCAACCAATGCACATGTGTTCAACCAATCAACAGAACATTTGAAACTTTTTTAAGCACCAACGAAAGTTATTAAATTCAGGAAGGTTGACTTAAAAGGAAAAGTTCACATTTTTCAAAGACATGCCTTCTGAAAGCAATTTAAACGCAGGTGGTGGCGGACAAAATCCATTGCTTAACCCCTACAGGTATGGACTGAATATGTTGTTTAAAACCTGAATCTTTGTTGCTGCCACAGCAATATAGTTATTTGCCTAGGGGCATGCAAGTATTGGTTTATGTGGGACTTAAAAAAGCGTGTCAATGAATCCTTTAAGACAACGTTGAAGTAGCACTTATTTATGCAAAAATGACACATTCAAAGCGCTTTCAATATAGCAAATGACGTGATGTAAAGACAAACACGTACATAGATTGCATACTTCCTGACAGATTGCAATGATCATTACGGGCAACGCAAGCAGAGGAGAACAGGAGAACAAGTGTCAGTAGCTCCAAGGCCCAGGAACTAGCACTCTAAACTCTAATGAAAACTTTAAATTTAAACAGATGTTCCCTTTTTTTAGGGCTGGTACTGGAAGATTAGTCAGGACAGTCCTGTCACTACAAGGGGGGGGGGGGGGTATCTGGGCCATTTGCAGACTTACTCGTTTAGGACTGCAGGAATTCCTGCTGGTTCATGATTTAGCAATGTCCTGCAGGATGGCTTAATCTCGCTCTCCGAGGTGTTTGTGGTAAACGCTGCTGACGGATGAATGCGGAGCAGTGGGCAAAGACAGAAAGCCGCATGCAAAACAAAAGAAGGCAGCATGGACCACCCAGCTCAACATGTGTAGGAGGATTTTCTGAGTGCGCGAAAGGACATGTGACATTAATTTCTTCTGTAAACTCTGTGAGGAATAACAATAAAGGTTGAAAAACTGAACTTTCCTTCTCCCATACATGCTGTATGCCAGGCTAGGGCGGCTACCTGCGTAACTAAACCTAGTCAATATAAACAAATCTTAGCTCTGTCATTAGCATAAGATAGAACAGCGCGTCTGCTGCCCTCAAACCACAAGAGAACACTGCATAAGAAAGATTTTACATGTCCCTAAGCAACCTGCGCCGTATGCCGCCTTCTGGGAGTGAATGTGTTGGCTCACGTGAAGGGAGAGCGGGCTGGGCCCTGGAACCTGTAGCTAACTCTTGTGGGGGAGCTGGATCCTCAGGAGCAGGCGAGCAAGATGAGTTGAAACCAGGTGAGGTGATGTCCCATGCTGTGGCTACATTGGCGGCCAGTTATCCATAACCTCTCTGAGCATCTGGTCATTGCGCCACGAGGACGCCTTGGCTGGAGAGAGCCTTACGGAATTGGGTCCGCCTGCTGGTCCAGTGGGTGGCCAGATGTGTTCTGTTAGGATTATGTTTAAACAGGACCCAGGCGCAGGCAATGACTGAAGATGTTTAAATGGTTATTGCTTCGGAAGACTGCAGCAGTTGGGATTATGGAGGTCCGGATGTGGAGTGTAGGCAGTGAGAGGCTGGACTGTTAGCAAGCAGGCAGGTAGGATGCAGGAAGAAGCAGCAGGTTGGCTTGAAGCTCTGCGTGGATGGATGCCGAGGGATTGCCACTGGAACACAAGAGAAATAGTT
>NW_011358799.1:157509-160546 GCF_000735185.1 Notothenia coriiceps | reverse complement strand
CTTTAATGTTTCATGCTAGCCCACTCGCAGTCCCTCAGAGTTTTTTGGGTGTGTGCTTACGTGTCGCTAGGCACGTGTCTTTCGCAAAACACAAACGTCCAAGTCTCCAAAATATTTGCTTTTGTTTACACACCTAGTTTTTAATGTGTACATTTTGGAAAAAAAGACACCAACCTAAAATTAAATGTACAATCTATGCTTTTGCCTTGTGTAAATAGCACACGTAGACTTTTTATGTTCACACCTAGGAAAACGCCATAGTACTTTACGTTCCACACTGTGGTAGGAAGACACACGTACACACATTAGTAACTCTGACAAGGACTCGGGTATATTGTCATCCCACGAAGTGATACAGCACTGGGGTATGTTTTATGAATTACCTTCAAATTTTGGTTTTAGAAATAAAGTGAAAGTAGACTACGCGTTTTCGGCGTTACATTTGTGAAGGGTTAGTACTACTTTAATATGGGTATTAAGAACTGAATGGGTAGGTAATTTTTTTGTTTTTTCTATTTTGTGTGAGGTGGCAGGGTGCGGTGGAGAATGACGGCATGCGTCAGAGTGGTCTCGAGTCTGTACGGAGCGAGTTCTGGAAAAAGCGGTCTGTAAATGGTAAAACGTACAAAAGTGTATTAAATATTTGAAGTTTATTAAAGTTAATTTTATTTATTGTAACAAAGTTAAAATATTATGATGAAAATATTTCAGAGCTATGGCAAAACTGACCGATACGACAACCGAATATTCTGTGATGCCGCATGCAGATGCGTAAATATGTGCAGAGAGAAAAGAGTGTGGGGTAAAAGCCAAGAAGAGGCCAACATTAACGTGGGCCGAGTTGGGCGGAACTGAGGGAAGGAATCCGGGTAGCTTTGATTAAGAGGGAATCATTAATTTTAAGAAACCACACTAGTATTTCTCTTGTGAACGTATGTTCTAGGAAATTAGATTTAATATCCAAAGTCGTGTAGTAATTTTATTTGAGTGACTCCTCGTGTATTGGATTACGTGCGGCTAAATACCTACTGTAAATTCTACGGTCGCCACTACCTTTCTGTCTGTCTAGATACGAATCCCTCCCTGATAGCTGTAGCCAATCAGATGTCTCCTCCAGTCTAAGCCAATCACATGAGCGCGCCCCCACGAGGGTAGGATTTCTTGCGTTCATGACACTTCATATACGCATTTTGGGCCCATAACTGTATGTCACTAGAATAGCAAACCAACAGTAGCGTGGAAAAGATTGGAAAATAATTCAATATCATGCATTTCCAACTCTTTCTGTCTTAACTGATGTTTTTTGACCAATTTGGTGCTGACATCTTTTTCAGCCCCTTGTTAAATGCAGTTATGGGAGTATTAGGAAGTCAGGAATTCATCATGATACATATGTTCATAGGCTAAGGTTTTAGTAAAGTGTATTATCCTCTCAGCTGTCATGTGCGCTCTGCTCCTCTACAGCGGTTTGTCACTGCAGCCTCCTAACTCGCGTCTAGATGTGATGACTAACTTAACCCAGTTGTTCCTTCCTCTTCATCATTCTATTATTACCGTTGTGTGTTACTTTGCATCATTCATAGCCCCTGCGTGATCACACTGTACGCCAGCAATGATTTATACAGCGTCTCCACTTCAACTAAAGGTCTCTCTCTTCTCTTCCCTCTCTTCTTTTGACCTTCTTTCCCTCCCCTCCCCCCCAATGCTCTACATCCCTCTCTCCTCCACCATCCCTCCTTCTTTCTCCTCTTCCTCTTCCATCCTCCCTGCAGCCTTGAAGTAAGATGGAGTCTTCAGACGATGACACTCTGAGCGAGCGGTCCTGCATCAGCGAGCCGTCCTTCCGTAGCGAGCGCTCAGGGGGGTCGCTGTCCCCGTGCCCCTCGGGACCCGTGGGGCCCCCCGGGGACACGCTGCCCTGGAACCTGTCCAAACATGAGAGGAGAAAGAGGAAGAGCCAGGACTCGGTGCTGGACCCGGCGGAGAGGGCGGTGGTTCGTGTGGCAGGTAAGAGAAACTATCTCTCACAGACTGACAGCGTGCCTTTGAGCAAGGCACTGAGCCTGCTCCTGTTGTGTGAGCTGCTCTGTGGATAAAGGTGAACTATGATGGTTGTTGCTGGAAGCTTCCAGTGGAGGATCTGCATGTGTGTGTGAAAGTGAAGCAGGATGTTGCTGTAAGAGTAGCGAAAGCATCAGCACATTTAAATGAATGCTAAACCCCAACCTGAAGGCAGATAAAAACAGGACCGAAGAAAAGTAGCATCTGTGAGACCCAAACTCAGTTAAAGGGGCCCTATTGTGCTCATTTCAGGTTCTGTATTTTGTGCCTCTACTGTGACATATCTCCATGTTTTAATGTTCAAAAAGCTCTTTATTTTTCTCATACTGCCTGTGCTGCAGCACCTCTTTTCACCCTCTGTCTGAAACCAGAGCCCAGTCTGTTCTGATTGGTTAGATTTGTCAACTGCGTAGAGATGTCCATTCCTTATCATGTTCAATGTGTTGCAGTTCAATGGAGGTGTTTCAGGCAGAGGGGAGAGTGTGGGAGAAAATCTACCAAAATATAGTAGTCTTTAAAACACTTCAGACTCGCACGGATTAGTAGTATTAGTGTACTTTTTATGCAACAGGGTTCCACATGTTTTTTGTGAAAATGCATCCGTTTGGGAAGTAGGGAGCATACTATTGGATAAATTAGACTTTGAATTATACTGAATGAGTTGTGTAAAAGATATACTTTGCCGTTGTTAAACACTGCCCCCATTTACTTTAATTTATCAAGAATTTACTTCGTGTTTAAATTATTTTTTCAACCTGGTAGCATGCGGGAAGAAATATATATTTTCATCACAAATGTAAAGGTCCCATGCCGGTTATTACCCGTCCCCTTGTGTATTATGAAGGTTTTTCTGCGTGTAAATGGTCTGCAGAGTCAAAAACCCTCAAAGTACACCCTGTAGGGAGTAAAACTCTAACACAGAAAAGACCTGTCTATGCTGCCCCAGAACGCCTCGTTGGACATTTCAAGGCACACA
>NW_011358799.1:156606-157448 GCF_000735185.1 Notothenia coriiceps | reverse complement strand
GGGTGTCACGATCTGTCTGTGTTGTGTTTTGTTTTGTCTAGATCTGTCTTTGGTTTTCTGTCTGCGTTGTGTCTTGTCTAGATCTGTATTTGGTTTTCTGTCTGCGTTGTGTTTTGTCTTGTTTTGATCTGTCTGTGGTTCCCTGTCATTAGTTTCCCTGGTGTGTCTAATTTAGCCGATTGTGTTCACCTGGTGTCCCTGTGTTTTCTCCTCCCTCCTCAGTTGTGTCTTGTTTGTATGATTAGTCTTGTGTGTATTTAAGTTCTGGTTTTTCTGTCTGTCTTTGTCGGTTCGTCTTGTGCCATGACTAGTTCTGCGGTGAGTGTTCTGTTTTGTCATTGTTTATATCATAGCCTTGAAATAAAGGAGTTTTTTCAGTTTATATCTGCATTTGTGTCCTGCTTCCTTCACAAACCGTGACAAGAGGTGGGAGTAAGTCCTACATGTGCAAGTCATGAGCAAGTCTCAAGTCTTCACCTACAAGTATCAAGCAAGTCCCAAGTCACTGTGATGAGAGTCAAGCAAGTCAAGTCATTGCTCAGGTCAAGCAAGTCAAACGAAATTCTGATGAATAAGCNTCTCTACCTTATTATACATCCATCGGTTGCGTTCGGATAGTTTAAAAATCAGCTCCTAAGTTCTAACCCTATCTCCTATTCCTTCACCTTTGAGTGAAACGTCACGGGGATAGTGGATAGGAGAATTAAAAAGGACTTAGGAGAAGAGACTGCGGTACTTTAGAGAATCCGAATGCACTTTCACTTTCGACGTGTTTAAGATGCGCCAGCGGACGTCATTGTGTGCGTCTGCTGCTGTGGGGAAACTATGGAAACTACAGTTTT